>NW_008592100.1:0-61324 GCF_000691845.1 Merops nubicus | reverse complement strand
GTCGCTGGCAGCGCGGGGGCGAAACCCGGGGCTCTGCCGGAGACACCTGTTGGTAAGGAGGGGGAGGAGCAGCCCTCCCCCCTGCACCGCCGCGGGAGCCCGCTCCGGGGAGAGAACCGCTCGCTTGGTGCGCGCCAGAAGATCGAGGAGGGGTGGCCGAAGGAGCGGGGAAAGTTTTGTGTCATGGCATAAAACACGCTTTTATTGCTTGGCTCTTAAATTTTTTTTTTTACTAGCATTCTTTTTTTTTTTTTTTTAAAAGATAAATGTAAAGTTCTATAAATACAACTTGATAGTCTAAGAAGAATACATCAACTTTTGATTTTGTGACTACCTCTTGGTCAATCTGGCAGAGTAACTGCAGGAATCTGTGCTTAATTCCTTGTGAAGGAAAGATTTAATGCATGCACTTGGGACTAGTGCAGATATCAAGTAATCTGTTCCAACTTCAGTGTGTTTGTGATTACAAAAAATAGTTTTGAATGTCTTTAGGTGAAGTTTACCATTAATCTTTTCCCCTTCTTTCATTCAAAATTTTAGACTCCTAATTGAGGACAGAAGTCTGGAGGAGGTCTGGAAGAACATAAATACATTAGACTTTGGCAAAAGGACTCTATGAAAGGAGGACAAAAAAATTAGTGTCTCTGCATGGGGTGGGACAGGGGAGAATGTGGCTACTCTTCCACCCTGTCAGCCTCTCAGGGTGTGTACCCCATCTTAACGAGGTCCCACTGAGCAAGAAACAGATTTCTGCAAAGGGAGGACAAGTGCTTGTTGGACAATAAGATGAGCTCATGGCTTTCTGTTTGCTGGTTCCGCTTGTTCACATGTCTATTTTTTTTTCTCCAGAATTATTATCCAAGAGGATATAGACTTTGCTTAAAAAGGTTTGTGTTTTATTTTGTCTGTGTTCTTTTCTTTGTAGGTTACATAAATTAAGCTTATTCATTTTGCCAGCTGCTCCATTATAACAGATGTTTTCCTAGTAGAGGAAAGCAACAAATCAAAGCCTTTTTTCCTTCCCTGTGTTGAGTTTTTACCTGTTTGTACATACTGTTAGTGGTATAAAGTAGGATAAGGGATGTCACCCCTCCTCCCCAGCATTCTTATTGCTCGATTTTTCACAGCTTTTTCTTTTTGCTCATCCTTAGCTGCATTTTCTTATAGATCCTGGGATTTTTGATCTAGAGGAATATTCAATGCTTAAATGTCTTCGTCAGATACATCCTTTTTGTAACAACGTTATATTTGTTTTTAAGTGAAATGCAAATACATAATGGTTCAGGTTACAAAAAGTTTTATTTTGAAGTATAGTTTGCAAGCTTGACTGCAGCTGTGCAAATGCTGTGCAATATTCTGTGCAAATGCACACATGTTCCAATTCACAGGTTCTTGAATATTTTAGCTGCAACATCTGAAAGTATTTTGTATGCTAGTAGCCTGAATTTTCTGCTCCTGAAAACTGGTTTTAAAGCCTTGGTTTTTTTTGTTCTTCACTGTCAGTTAGGAAAGTGGTAAATTGTCCCTGTAAACTCTTGTGAAATGCCCTTGTCTGATTTCTGTAGTAAACTGTTGAGACACGTGCAAAAGTTTCCAATGGTAAATCAGACTTTATTCTGATTAAGTTACACACAGCACAGTATGGGGCATGTAATTAACGCAGTAACTTTTTTTATAGGCTCCTTTAGCAAGTAACATTTTTTTTCCTTTCCTGAAAACTGATCTGGGTCTTGAGATCTGCTGGGAGTTAGATATATGCATGTATATTTACTTTCTTGTGGAAAATAGATTTTAATTATTTTTAATGTATTATATAAGCCCCTATGACCATCTAGCTATTTTATATCTATATCATAGACTGGTTCAGGTTGGAAAGCACCTTAAAGACCACCTAGTTCCAACACCTCCAACTACACCAGCTTGCTCAAAGCCCCATCCAGCCTGGTCATGAGAACCTCCAGTGATGGAGAATTGACAGCTTCACTGGGCAACCTGTGCCAGTGTCTCACCACCCTCATAGTGAAGAACTTCTTCCTAACTCCCAATCTGAATCTCCCCTTTTCCAGTTTGGAGCCATCACCCCTCATCCTGTCTCTACCAGCCTTTGTAAAAGGCCCATATTAGCTGGGTATAGTTGTTTGACATCTTGTACCTGAGGACAGGAATTTTTATTTTGCTGTCCTGATGAATGAGGTGAAATGGTTTGTGGCTTTCTCCCTGCCTGTGTCTGAGGTCTCAGGAAAGGGCATCAGGAGATACCTCTGAGTAGTTGATGGGTTTTATATGCTCACTGTCCCTCATAGGGATGATACACTGCGAGAACATGTATAACCATGTCTGACTTTGTGAGAACATATGCAGTAGATACTAGACCTTGGTTTTATATTCAGTACTTGCTAATACCAGTCTTCTCTCATGCTCCTTGAAGATGCCTGCTGCATGTGATGCAGTGCTTGAAGACATTGAAGACATTGTGTCAGCAGAGGATTTGAAGCCACACGACCGGCGGTTTGGCAGAAGGAATGTCTTCCCCAAAGTGCGGAAACGCCACTGCCAGAATGTTCAGGCAGAGGATGATCCCCCCAGTGACAGGTAAATCCTCCCATCAACCCTGTCCTGTTGCTTTTCTTGTGTCTCGTGTGCGCTGTCGGCCTCTAAAAATAAGTTGGAAGTTCTCATAATGTAAAATCTGCAAGATAAAAATGAGTAAAATGGTGTTTATAAAACTCAGTGATAATGAATAGTAAATCCAAAGCAAATTTCTGATCCTAGACAAGGTTTCTGGAAAAATCAGTTATGAGTGAGATATTGATTAATGGGGTAATCAGACTGGAAGGATTGTTCCTGTAACTTAAGCTTTTATGTGTAAAACATTTCTGAATTTGTCTGCTTCATTTCAATTACCTAAATAGAAGCTGAGCTTTTCAAAATGCAAACGTGGAGTAGCCTTTTGGTGTCTGGAATGAAAAATATAAAGAACATTCTGAGAATCACAAAAGGGTTGAGGCTGAAAGGGACCTCCGGAGGTCGTCTTGTCCAAACCCTGCCCAAACAGGGCCATCGAGATCCAGTTGGCCAGCTGGTGGTGAAGGTGGAGTTGGGCAGGCTGTCCATGTATGTCCAGTTTGATGAAGTGTTCCTTGACCTGATCCTCTTCCACTAAGAGTTTATCTTCCTTGCTTCAGTCTGTCCACCTGGTTTCTGAAATGTGGGATTTTCAAAGGCTGTGTCTTTTTTATGTACATCCTGCCAGTGTTAAAACATAAAGTTCAAAATAAGTTTTGCTGCATTTCAGTGCAAATATTTTGCAGTAACTATAGAACATATCTTTGCATTTTTCCTTCTTGTGATTCATGTAAGAGCAGAATAAACTCTGTTGCAATGGAATTGAGTATAGGGGATCTCAGTTACTGGTTCCAGTTTCTACCACAGCTCAGAGATCTGGATTTTGGGGTTTGGTTTTTCCCTGTTAGTTTCAAACTGGTGGATAAATTTCCCCTTCATTATAAAGATGAAAATAAAGTATGTCTGGAATGCACAGGAAATTACATTGTGGTTTTTCATTGATTTTCAAAACAGATTTTACAAGCCCAACAATGCACTTTTCTGTGGAGCCCCATAAAGGCATCTTTAGCTCGTGGGTGCAGTTAGGTCAGGAGTTCCAGTGAGAGCTTCCTGAAGAATTTTTTTCTTGGTTCTTAAGCCGTTGTGTGTGCTGCTTCTGTAGCCCAGATAGGCTGGGATATAAACTGTCAGGTGTTAGTGTGTCTGGTGGTAGGCTTGAGTTAAGAATTAATGAAGATGGCTTTTCTTGGGGGGGAACTACAGTCGGTGGGTGCCATGTTATTAGAAGATTGCAGTTTAGGTCCAACAGTTTGTTTGCTGGTGGCCTAATTTCAGTGCAGTCATTTGAAGGTCACTTGTTAAATGATATGATAGTTTCCAGAAGGTTAGGTTTTTAAATATAACTGTACTGAATCTTCTCTTACCCTACAGATCTGGTACCTTCTCTGTTCTAACAGTTTTCTTGCTGCTTGTGGTGGACTGGCCCCAGCCAAGAACTGGGCAGCCACCCACTCTGCCTCCCAGGAGGCTGGGGGAGAGAAGTGGAAGAGCAAAAGCAAGAAAACTTGGGAGTTGAAATAAAGACAGTCTGAGTGAAGGAAGGAGAAGGGAGACCCCCAAGTGATGGTACAGCAGTCACTCACTGCTTCCCACAAGCAGACTAGTGTCCAGCCAGTTTCAGAACAGTGGCTAGTTTGGAATGACCAAACCTCCAGGTTTTTTTTCTTCAGAGTGTGATGCCGCCTGGTATGGATTATCCTGTTGATCAATCTGGGTCAGGTATTCTGTCCATGTTTCCTGCCAGCCTGTTTTCCATCTCCAGCCTGCTTGTGATGGGGTGGAGCACAGGGAGACAAGGCTTCAGTGTTGTGCAAGCACTGTTCAACAATAGCTACAACCCAGGTGTATTATGAACACTCATTTAGTCACAAATACAAAACCCAGCACCCTGTGGTTTGCTGTGGAGAAAGTTAACTCTATCCCAGTCAGATCTAATACCCACTACCCTAAAATCCCATAATTAGGATGTTTTTCCCCAGCTGTTTTGGAGTTGTTACTGTTTGTGTAGCTTATTTTATACTTGGAGAATTACAGTTGAGTCTGTTCAGTGGCCTTAAAGGGGAAGCTTGTTCATCTTTTAATTGCCTTTTCATTTGTTTTCACCTGACAGCATTATTCCTGGTGCTCAGAAAATCTGGATTCGTACATGGGGATGTTCTCACAATAACTCAGATGGTGAATATATGGCTGGGCAGCTGGCTGCATATGGATACAAAATTACAGGTAACCATATCAGACAAGTGGCATAACTCAGATTTTTTTGGGTGAATGTTCAGAGCTATTGAGCTGTCATCAAATATTCTTTAGTCTTAGTTATGCTTTCTTTAAATCTCCCTTTGATCTCTTGCTGAATTGAAGTTGAGGAGCTGAAGTGTGTTCCCTGGTATTAAAGAGCATCATTACAAGAGGAGTGCTTTCAGAATGGTGACATTTTCCTGGCAGGGCAGCCACCTAATAGGTGCCATGCAGTGCCTTTTGTGGGCGTTTTTCTTGCTAAACTTAATGGAAAAGTATTTGTGAGTGTGAGAGGGAAAGATACTAATCCTTGGGCAGAGTCTAGCTGGTTGTAACGGGTGGAGTCCAAGTGAAGAGGGAGGAAGGAAGCGTGTTGGCACTTAGTGATGTGTGTGTTTGCTGCTGGAGCAGAGGTGAACTACTCCATGGGAATGATCCTTTGTTTCAGGAGGGACAATCAGTATGATGGAGATGGGATGATGTGGGATTGTATCTTCTACATTTGAAGGAGCTGAGAATGATATTTCTCCTTTCCTTCCAAATACTTTAAAACACTCCCTGTCATCTTATTCCACTTCCTCATCCCTAAACAAAACCCACAAACTTGTGTGCTGGCCACGTTTCATCTCCTTAATGCAAAATGTGTGGAAAGAAAAGCTGGGGAAAGCTGAAAACATCTAGATTGATGTCATATTTCAGTGGAGAATTATCTGGATGCTATTGTGTAGCTTATAACTAGTCAAATTAAAACTTAAATTTTATTCATTAATTCAAATTTTGGTTTGTCTTGCATTTAAACTTGTGTCCTGCTTGTACTGAAAAACTGCAAAGTTTTCTTTCCTGACATTTTGCTGGAAGTATTTTATTCCTGATTTGGCAAAATGCTGTTTCCTTTTTTTTGAACATCTCATGTTATTGTTAAACAGATTAATCTCATCTTCCTTCTCTCAGTTGATCTTTCTGTATTTATCTAAATAGAAACTAGGTGCTGAATTATTCAAGTGCTGAACTATTTTAGGGATCCCAGGTGACTCTTGAAGGAGTAGTGCAGCTCTGGAGTAGGTGTGCTCTGTTCACAGACAAGTAGAGTGCTGGTCCAGAAAGCCTTGTTTGTGACAGCTGCTTGTGGAAGGCTACAACTCAGTTCTGTTTTTCCTTGTTAAGACTTTCTTAAATTTAATTTCTCTTTACCTTAGTTTCCAGAAGCTACTTCAGGCTTGTAAAGATTCAGATGATTGTTCTAGGATTTTGGAAATCTGTTGGGAGAAATGGAAGAAAGATGGAGTGTGGTGAAGGGAGGAACTACCTAAAATTTTTGATGCCTTCTCTTGGCTTCTCTTTTTAGAAAATGTTCTTCATTTTAGATGTACACTTCAGTTCTCAGTTTCAGATTTTAGAATAGAACTACAACTGAATAAAAGTTGCAGTAGCTGGGACAGGAATATCTACAGAGTAATTTTGGTGGTTGTCTATGAAATTGGCTGCTGGTTTCTGGTCATTATTAAATCAGAGTCTTAATTTAGTGTATTTGGGTGTATATACAAACCTATGAAATCAGACAAGCAAAACCCCTAACGCTGAGGTGGCAGGCAGAAACTACCCAGTGTGGGTTCTTTGTCAAATTAGGTAATTTTTTCTAAGCTAAAGTATTTAAGGACCTCTGGAAATTTCACTTCTGTTCAACAGAACAAAAATTTTGGCTACAAATTCAGGCTAAAATGTATGTTTACCAATCCATCTATTGAATGTTCTCGTTAGTAGGCTGTTAACAGAGCTTGAACTGAGTGCAAGTATTGCAGGCCTGCTAGCTGCTTGTGAGAGGATGAGGTGGTGAAGAGGGCAGCTGCCTTCCTGCTCAAAGGAGAGGTGCTCCTGGCCACAAGCACGTGTGAAGGTGCTCTGCTACTGCTTGGATTGGTGACAGCATCTCTCAGGGTTTCACACTGGGACTGATCTATTTCATGTCTTTAATGGACTTGGAAGTCAGGATGTGATGTGCCATCAGTAGGTGTGCAGACTACACCAAACTGGGGGAAGTGGTTGATAGACTGGAGCAGTGCTGTGTTTCAGAGGGACCTTAATAGAGTAGAAAAAGGGCTGAAGGAAACCACATGACATACAGCCAAGTCAAATGCAAAAACCTAGGATTGGTGTAACCCCAGCTGGTGGTAAAGGTGGAGGTGGGCAGGCTGGCTGGCTGGAAAGCAGCTGTGCAGAAGAAGGTTTTGGGATTAAAAACCGAATGTGAGTTGGCAGTGTACTCTTGTAGTAAAAAAGGCAAACTGCATCCTGAGCTGTGTTAGCAAGAGTGTGGCCAGCAAGTCTGGGAAAGGGATCCTTCAGCTCTCTGGGACGTGGGAGGCTGTGTCCAGTGATCCAGCTTGGGCCCAGTTTTGGGCTCCCCAGGAAAAGAGAGAGGTTGATGTAGTAAAGTGAGTCTGGTGGCAAGCCACCAAGGTGGTTTGGGAGCACACAATGTAGGAGGAGAGACTGGGGAGTCTGAGTTGCTTCAGCTTGAAGAAAAGAAGGCTCCTGGAAGATGCTAGTTTCAAACAGCAATAGCCAGCAGGAGGATACAGAGGAATTGGAGTCAGTCGCTTGTCAGGGGTGTGCAGTGAGACAAAAGACAACAGAGTCTTGCTCTTGACAGGGTGGCAGTTAAGATTTTTAGCATCTGGTGCATAACATGGCTCATGCTGCTCATCTTTCTGTAGAGGAAATGCCAACAGAAGATTTTCCAACATTTCTCAAGTATCTCTAGACAATCCCTTTTTAAGTAAGCATTTTTTTTTTTTTTTTAATAGTAAGTTACCTGGTAAGTTCAGATAGAGTATTGAGAAGGGATTTGACATCTTTGTTCTATGCAGTGAAGTAGTTAATCAGTAAGTACTACCTAATACAATCCAAATTTCAAATATTTCAAGAAATTAAACTTAATATCATTTATACTATGGGAAGAATAGTTTTGCAAGAGCTGTGACCCTTGTGGTCCCTTCCAACCCTGACAGATTCTGATCTGTTTTAGCAGAGGACTTTAGAGCCCTAATGGCTCAGTGGTTGGACTTGATGATCTTGAAGGTCCCTTCCAACCTGAGGGATTCTATGATTCTCTTGCTAGAATTTGGAAAGAATCTGTTGCTAGAGCTTGAGGAGGAGAGAGAAATATTCACTGTGGTGGAAAACTAGCTAGTCACAGCATATTGGACAGCTATTACTGAAATAATTATTTTATAATTGATTAACCCGTCTCCTACATGTTCCTAAGCTTTTGAGTCAACAACACTTACTGAGGAGATGGTGGAATAAAGTTCTGCTGCTAGGAGAAATAAATAAAAACAGAAAATGTGAACTTGACTTGCATTTATTGCTCCATTATAAGGGAAATGGTCAAACGCTGTTTCTAGGCCCTTTTATTTAATTGTGAGATGCAAAAAATAAAAGGAAGAAAAGCAGCATCAGGCTTTTATTGCTCACGAGAAGTTGTAACAGTGCAACCTACCTTAGAAGTCGACTTATCCAAAACTGAACATTGATATAATGAATGTCTTCAAATTATAGAAATAAATTTTTATGACTTGTTGCAAAAATCTTACTCTAATACTATTCCTTATCCCTATTTATTGCATGGATTCTGTGCTGTTCTTAATTTGAACTCTGTTCAGGACATGCAGAATGGGTGGTGATGGTGGTGGTGTTTTTTTCCCTATTGCCTTTTATCAGTTTCAAAAATGTTCTTTCTGTACAAGCACCCTTAGTTGCTTTCAGGAGTAGCTATATCTATATATGTTTCTCACAGCAAAGACTTCCTCTGTCTGGGGGGAGAGTGGTGTGAATTGGCAATATAGAGATACTGCAGTAACAGCTATCAGGATTAAAAATCAGGAGCTGCATCAGCTTAAAAAAAAAGCCAAGGGGACCCAGCAGAAGAGCTGAACCTATTTTTGTACCTGCCAGAACGAAGGTAGGCAGCGTTCTGAACAAACCTCTCATACCATCCTGCAGGAACGCAAAGGTCCTTTGTTAGTCTGAGCCCCACAGAAAGGGCTGGACCAGCTGCCCTCAGTGTAGGGATGTACTGTGGTTCTTCTTCGTGTTCTGAAAACAGCATGGCTGAAGGTGGCTTTACTGGTTCTAAAAATGGTTTTGGTTTCTTGGCAGCATGACTAGCTGTGTCGTTAGATGTGCCTGCAGACTTAGTGGAGTGCTCCCTTTGAGGTACAGCCTGGAGGAAGAAGCTCTCATGGTGCAGACAAGCAATGCCTCCTGTGAAAAGGCAGCAGTGGGAGAGCTGGGAGCTCACAAGTTCTGCAGCCAGCTGTTTGTTTGGGGAGGGAATTCAGCACGCGTGCCAGCTAACAGTATGTTCTCTGAAAAATGGAGCCACACGTGTATAGTCAGACCCAGAAGCAGGTAGCTGTGTTAGCATTTGACATCTCCAGGTTGCTGGTTCTGTGGGATGAATGGGTTTTGGCCCAGCCTTCTTAAATTCCATTTTGATGGATCAAGCAGGTGGTACGCTTGTTGTTTTGTTAATTGCTTTTGGCCTGAGGCTGGTCAGGTCCAAAGCATTCTCTCCTTAGTCTTGTCAAAGATGCTGGAGGAGAGAAAGACAGTACTGCTGACTTACTGGTCATTCTTCTGGTATTTCTAACTTTTACAAAGAAAGCAAAAACTGTGTTAAACATTCAGAGAAGCTAAACCAGTAGCAGCTTATCTGCACTATACTTTTTTTCATTAGAAATAAATGCTAGCATGTTACTTTTTCCTCCTGCACCATGGCATTCCAGAAGCAAAAAGGGGTGGACTTGGTTTGTTGATAATTTAGTGGGAATGGCTTTGACGTAGCAGATAGAAACTAGGTTATATTACAGACCCTTAGCTTTCCTTGTGCAATTTTAGGTTAGTCTTTGTTCAGGCATCCTTTTTACTGTCTGGTGCAATTTTTCTGCAAGCTTGTTGGATGGAAAGGTGCTGTATTTTTTGTGAGTTCCTTCCTGTGCCTTTTAAAGAGCTCACTCCATTACTGTGCTTACAGTATTTGTTAGCAGGACTTGCATCAGTGAGATTTGCCAATTCCTATTGAAGCTTAGTGTTTGTAGTCCGTGTTCTGTCTTACAACTCTGAAATTGCTGTACAGAGTGTTTATGTATTTCTCTGAAGCAAATCTCAAATAATATTTTGAGATACTGTTAAAAAAAAGATCTTTTTTTATTGCCTCTTCTACATGTTAATTTTCTGAACACTTGTCGGTTTTGTTTAGCAGTGGATGTAGCTGAGGTATCCTTAAGACTGTCCATCTGCTCAAACAACAGATTTGAGTAGAAAAAAGAAGGAAGAAGACAAGGAAGAACAAATGCTCTGATCTACTTCAGACCTCATGTTGAAAAGAAGACGGATATAAAAGGAAACATACTTAGTCTGCTGTTTAAAAGTTGAGGTGCTGTGAACTTGGTAGAGACCTTGGCGTTCAAAGGCATTGCTAGTGTTCCTTGTGTTGCATAAACTGTGCTTCCTGAGGCTTCAGCCATCCCCAGATACAGCAAAGTGTGCTGCAGCACCCAGTTTATTCATCCAAGTGGAAAATAAAGAAGATGGCTAAGAGGGGCCAGCTATTGACTCATGGTCTGTGAATCACAGTTCAGAGTCTGGTTCTTTGTTTGAAGTGTTGTTTTAAAAGTACTTTTTTGCTGCGCAATAACACTTTAATAATTTTGGATCTTGATTTAGTATGTTGTCCTAAAGTAGAGCTATCTTAAAAAGTTTACTGTTCTATAAACTTGTTTACTTAAAATAGGCTCCCTGCAATGTGTCTAGTGGTGGATGAAGTATTTTGACTAAAGCTTCTGTTGCTTTCTGGTGTATGCTTTTAGTTACGCAGAATCAACAGTTGATCTTTCCATTTTTCTCTCTCCACCCTGCTGATAATGCTTCTCTGTTGCTTCAGAAGTATCACATAAAACAAATGGTAGGGATTACTGTGTAATTTTGGGGTGCTAGGAGCTATCCTCATTGTGATGTATTTTTAGTATTCTCTTTTAAGCTAAAAGACTGATCTTTATTAGCTGCTCATTAAATGGTTGGTATTTTGCTTCATCCATCAGAGAATTCAAGTTTAATCTTTGAAAAGTACAAATCTAAAAGCAAATAGTTGTGATTGCAGTGCCAATTTAGTAAAAAAAAGATGGTTTTTAACTTTTTGTTCTTAAGAGCGGGAAGGTTTAAATACACAGAATAACCCAGACAACGACTCTGGTGATGAGAGCTGGTTCTGTTTTCCCTGCTGACACTGCAGCCATGGAACTGTCATTCTCTGTCACCCCTGAGCAGAGGAGAAGAGTGAAGCAAGTGTTTTGTACTCTTGCTGAAGAATTTCCCCAAATTTCTATGATCTGTAGAATCAATGCCGTATGTTTTTTGCATTGCTTGATAATCCTGCAACAGATTTCTTCTTTCAGATTCAAACTGACTGATAAGCTGCATAGAAAAGCTTTTGGTTGTTGATACCAAGAGAGGCAGTAAAGTAACTTGATTCTGTACCTGCTGTTAAAGCGAGGTAATTGTCTGGACAGTTGCAGTGATGTGGTCTCCTGCTTTCAGAAGGTCTAATTTGCTGGTTGTCACAGGTTTACTTTGTGTTTGTTTCTTGGTGCTCCGGCCTGAAAACCTGTGCTCTGTGGGAATGCTTGACATGTGGGTTTGGTGGGTTTTGTTACGTTTGGTCTTGTTCTTTCTCTGTTACTGAAATAATTGTTGAATGTATCAAGAACTGTCTTCCAAGGAGATAAAAGAGATCTTGTCATCTGTTTAGGACCTGAGACTTCTGTGGTGAGATGGTCAAGAAAATGAAGAGACAGGGTGGAATGGGACATAGAGGAAGAATGAAAGGTGATATTCATGGGATGGAACAGATTTCACA
This sequence comes from Merops nubicus, assembly GCF_000691845.1. Classification (NCBI taxonomy): domain Eukaryota; kingdom Metazoa; phylum Chordata; class Aves; order Coraciiformes; family Meropidae; genus Merops; species Merops nubicus. Next base: position 49,548 of record NW_008592100.1, on the reverse strand, counting down.
GATCTTTGGGAGGAGCACAGGTATTCCCAGTGCAACCCAAAGTGTTCTATAAGACCATGAGTGGGATGATGGGTCTGGATATTGTTGGGGCGCTTTCTGGCAGTGTAGAGTTGATAGCAACATCCTGCTGTGACTCATCTGCAGCACTGCATGTTCCCCAGGTCTTTGTAAGCTAACGTGTGCTTGTGGTTTTGACAGGGGTGTATGACTCTGTTACTGCTCCTCTCTTCCCTGCAAAACTTCTACCAGTGTGTGGCTGGAGCTGTGCTACCTACCTCTTCTGACCTGTAGCACAGCACAGGGTATACGACCTCTCTCTGGTGAGTTACTCCTACCTCAGCTTCCCCAGCATCACCTTCTTAGTCCTGTGGAGTATTGAGCCTTGAGGATGTTGTCTTCATTACAGGATAGATCTCCTCTAATAAACTGGGAAATGTTTCCCCTGTTTATGGGGAATTAGAGCTAGTGTGTGTTTTCCCCTCCTAACAGCTTCCTGTATCACTGCCATTACAACTTGATCTGACAAGTGTGTACTGTTTTCTTTATCCCCCTTAAAATCGCCTGTTTCTGTCTTAAGTTGAATTGATTTATTTTTCTTCTAGTGTTTCTTTCAGTCACAGAGCTGGCAACTGAAGGTTGGGAGCAGGCCTGAGGGCCTAAACAGATCCTACATGCACAGCATCCTCAGAGACACTTGTAGAGAGATTACATTGCTAAAACTAAGCGTGAATACATGTTTAGGGTTTGTTCTAGTGGCAAAGCAATTGGGTACATGCTCTACTGATTGTGCAGTAAGGTTTAGTTCTGGCTATACTGAACTTCATGTCATCCAGAGGAATGAGTCTGAAAAGGTTTGAACTATGAAAGGTAAATTTCAGTGTCTGGTATCCTGCATCCTTATATCTGGAATGTGTCCTTGTTAAGCAATCAGTAAATGAAGCAGAAATAGCAGTGATGAAGTGAGTTCAACATAGAGAATACTGGTTATGTGGAGCTTTGTAGAATGCTCTACTGAGACATCAGTTTCACCTATCTCGTGGTTCTTTGTGCTACAAGTAAATTTTCTATAAATTTATAACAGCTAGTGGGAGAACAGACCAGATTTTTATGACGTGAAGAGATTTTTTTTGCCATATACTGTCAGGTATGAGCAAGATCATACTTTGATCAGAGCATTTGTAGGAGCACCTGGGAAAGCTTGGCTTGTTACATTGGGTGACTGGAGAACAGCAGAGGAGGGTTAATGTTTACTGCAGGCTCTTGCTGAGATTTGGCTACAGTTTCATTTGCTGGGGACGATGAAGCTTAGCAGACAGTTCTTTGTTTTTGAGAAACTGCCAATTAGGACAAACTTCTCTGAACTTGCCATGAACAGCCTTTGCTGTCCAACTTTGCATTAAGAGGTTTTTAGTACATACTTGGAATGCTTTTTTGACAGGGCAGTGTGGGTGCCTGTGGGAGCTGCTATTGCTTTGTAACTCTACAGAGGCAAGGCAAGCCTAAGGGAGTGAGCTTCTGGCTTGTTGCTGGTAGGAACTTTCAGTGTAGCACAGCTGATCCTGAAGTGTGCTGTGTCTCCAAATACAGAAAGTTATAATGTAAATGATTCTGCTTGTGTCAGGCCTGAGGGTATGTTGGGAGAGGAGATTGCAGTGGGGTTGTGGAGGCTGGCTGGAGACAGCACCAATTCCGTAGGCAGAGAAACACAAATTTGGTCTGGTGCTTTTCCTCACTGATGGGAGCATAACTCCTGCCTAACAGAGCTAGGTGTAATTTCCATTTCCTTCTTCGTGGCTAGCCTGGGTTATGTTCAGGTAAACCTGCTAAGTGTTTTTGTGGCTCCCAGGTGTACAAACAGGTCCTGTCACCAAGCAGAGGGGTGATAGTGCATGAAGATATTTTGTATCTCCCCCAGAGTCCCATCCCCTTCTTGGAATGTATCTGCTGCTGTCTGAGGTCACTTGTGCTTTTCATTTAAGCCTTTTAATTACCTTTTTTTAATGATACAACATTTTCTTTCAGACATACCCTTCCAACTTCTATCAGAACATTTTACAGTACTACAGCAGTCACACACAAACCAGGATATGGCGACATCTGCAGTAGTTTAGACTGGAAACTTCTCAGTTCAGACGAGTTTAAACATGGTTTAAGAGGTGTGTTGGGACATGAAAGCTGTGGGCCTCTCCGGAGAGGTTGGGTGCTGTACAAGAGGTGGGAGCCTTGGCTCAGGTCCTCCCTGGGAGCCCTCCCTCCCTCTGCCAGCCAGGATGGCTCTTCACCTTTCCATCAATTTGACAGTCAAATCTGGAGTGCAGTGATGTGCATGTAATTAAATCAGCTTTAATGTAAATTACTTGCTGTCATTCCAGTCTTCTGTCCATTGAGTTGGCAACTTTGCTATTTAATATCAGGAAGGTCTATGTCTCTTACTTCTATTTTGTCTCAGAATTACCACTTTTTAGCTGAAGTTAGGTTTTGTGTTGGACTCTTTAGTTCACCTTCCAAAGAGTTTTTTTATGGATTTGAGGTTCATAAAGTGTCATTGCTAAATTTACTTTTTTGAACAACTGTTCCATTTAGAAGCCCTTTCTGCTTCATGTTTTTTGGTCTGGGAAGGTTGGTTAATTTATGTATAGACATCTCATTGAAACGTTAATTGAAGATTTTGTTTGTAATGTTCAGTGTAACTTCTGCTTATTTTAATTAAGGAATGGTTTTAAATTTTTCTTATATCTTACTAATCTTCTGTAGATTCTTTAGTGTGTGTTACACCTAGACAATAAATATTTTAAGGACTGCTGAGCAAATGCTGGCTGTTGAAATGTGTGACTCTAGCATAAGGAAAACCCTGCATTTGGTTAATAGTGTAAAAGCAGATGGTGTTCAGGTTGGGCACTGATAATTAGTTGCCACAATTGAAGGCTAGAATTTTGGGTAGATGGTAAACTACTGTCATGAGTGCAGTGCCAGCCTAAGTTTCCAAAGCTAGGTTTTTAATTTGTTCAGGCAAATTCTTAGTATACAGGACATGCTAGAGGGAAGGGATGCCAGCCAGAGTAACCTTGACAGGCTTGAGACGTGAGGCTGTGCAAACCCCATGAAGTTCTGTAAGGTCCTACACATGGGTTGGGGCAATCCCAAGCACAGTTACAGGCTGGGTGATGAGTGGAGTGAGAGCAGCCCTGCAGAGAGGGACTTGGGGGTGTTGGTGGACGAGAAACTGAATATGAGCTGGCAATGTGTGCTTGCAGCCCAGAAAGCCAATTGCATCCTGGGCTGCATCAAGAGAAGACTGGCCAGCAGGTCAAGGGAGGGAATTCTTCCCCTCTATTCGGCTCTGGTGAGACCCCACCTGGAGTACTGTGTCCAGCTTGGGCCCTCAGCATAAGAAAGACCTGCTTGAGTGGGTTCAGAGAAGGGCCATGAAGATGATGAGAGGGAGCTGGAGCACCTCATAGGCTGAGAGTTGGGGCTGTTCAGCCTGGAGAAGAGAAGGCTCTGAAGAGACCTTCTAGATGGAGGGACTCTGTTGGGGAGTGTAGTGGCAGGATGTGGGGAAATGGTTTTATACTGGAAGATGATAGATTTGGATTAGATATTAGGGAGAAATTCTGTACTGATAAGGGTGGTGAGGCATTGGCAGCAGGTGGCCCAGGGAAGTTGTGGATGCCCTTCCCCTGGAAGTATTCAAGGTCAGGTTGGATGGGGCTTTGAGCAGCCTGGTCTAGTGGGAGGTGTCCCTGCCCATGGGGGCAAGTCCCTGTTCCAGGGGGGGCTTGGAACTAGATGATCTTTAAGGTCACTTCCAACCCAAACCATTCAGTGATCCTCTCATGTGATTTAATGTGTTTTTTGAGGGCAATTACCACTCACTGAGAACTAACACCTTGGGTTGGTGGTAGGTGAGGTCTGGCTGTGTACTTAGCTTGTCAGTTTTATATGGTTAACTTAGGATTTGTGCAAATGTATATATTTTAACATTATTTACAATTGGTAAGCAGATATAATTTTCTTGAGTTTATTTCCAGGAACTTTTGGGTTATATATTTTTGATTTTTTCAGCTAAATATTTTGTAAAATTTACTTTTGTAAAACCTTGCATTGTGAGTGATGTTTAAATAGCGGAGGTAAGCAAGCTGTCACGGGGCAATCTGTCCCTCGTACCTGCTGGGAGCAGTGGAGCTGCCTGCTAGGAAGCATCCGGGTTTGCAGGGCAGGAGCCCTGTGTTAGTGCTGCACTCTGAAGCAAAATGGAGCAGACTTCCATGCTGTCTGTATCCTCCTGGTGCTCAATGTGGAATCATCATTGAATCTTCAATCCTTCTGCTCTTCTTTGTGGCATTGCCATGCTGAAAAAGCCTGTTCTGAAGTTAAGCAAGTTATGCACAGGCTCCATACTGAACAGAGATACCTTTCACCCTAAGCTTTTTTCTTTACTCATTTCAGACACTTGCAGAAAGTGGGATAGATGCTATGACCCAACAGCCTAGCACCTGTGGGGACCTGCAGTTGGCTTTCCTGGAGCAGTCCTTCCAGGAGCCATGCCAGCCAGGGGGTGAGATGTCTGCAGAACTGCACATCCAGGGAGTCCAGCTGCACCTCCGTGGGTCTCATAGTGTTTGTGTGCTACTAGTTGGAGTTAGCACATCGGGTGCTGGGGTGAGGAACAGGCTTCATCTGTTTAAGTAGAAGACATTAGCATTTGTCTTGGGTGTCATATCCCTGACTTTGGAATTTGCTTACAGAAAGAAACTAAGCAGAGACTTTTTCTTGGATGACTATAAATAGGCTTGGAGTTAATCGTGCCAAAACTGAATTGCTGTTGATTGATACAAGACACTGGTGTATGGAGAAGTGAGTTTTTTGGCTTGCAATTTAATAGAAGACAGATCACTTGGCTGCTGAATTTATTAGGCATTTTGGACCCTCAGCTTTTGTTGGCTGGCCTTTAAGGGTAAAAGTGTGCTTGTTTTTAATTGATTCCCTAAGTAATAGTGGACTTTTGAAATTCTGTTGTTTGTTCATGGGTTGGCATTTTTCTGTTTATCATGCCTTGAAAAATTTAATATAAAGATGTAGACCATCAGATGATGGTAAATTTGAGCATCCAGGATTTGTTTAACTGTAAGTTTCAATCCCTACAATTGGTAGTGATGAAAGGAGAATTTCAGCTGAATATGCTTTAGAAGCCTGCTAACTAGAAAATAAAAATTTAAGAAGTTTAAATCCAAGACAGTCACACTGATATATTTTCAGCAGCTCCAAATATTCTTTGTAACGTTGCAATGGAATAGAAAAAAACAGACTTTTTTTTTTTTTTTTTTGTTAAAGGAGAAAAACATGGTTTGGTTTGGTTTTACTTTGCTTTACAAAAAATTATCAAAGCCAAAACAAATAATCAAACCCATCAAAATCCAGGAAACTTAGAGGAGGAAGGGGGAATTTCTCCACGAACTATTTTGCTCTGCCACTGTAAAAAGAAGGCAGAAAAAAAGGCTTGTTGGAAGACTAATGCTTTTTCTGATGAATGTAAAAAAAGCATTAAAAACTAACGCTTTTAATTCTGCTGAATTGTCTTTGGGTCTAGCCATGGTTTTTCAGGTGCAAACACAGCAGAGCAGAAAACCAGTATTTTCTTCTGGAAGTGTCCAGCAGCTCATTTACAAATGGAGCTTTTCAGTGCTTTCAGTGGGTCCTCACTTCACTGGGTCACAAGTGCATGGAAATGGAGGGGACTGGGAGCTTCACCTCTGCTGCTCACCGAGCTGGGGAGAAGCCCTCAGAGTTTAGCAGCACCTCGGTGAGATGCTGCTCCCCTGCTGGCAAACAGGCCCTGGCTCCAGGGAGAGGAGTTTATTTCTGACGTGTAAACTGATGCAGAGGAGGACAGGGAGAGGAATTTTAAGTAAGGTTGTCTTTGACCACCTGTAGGGAGTGGGTTGTAAGTTTGTGTTGATGCCTGGCAGAGCCTGGTCTGAGGCTGCTGCAGTCTGTTGTAGATCATAGGCCAAAAGGCACCTGCCTGCTGGAGCTTTCCTTCCCAGGGCTGGGCCCTTCCCCACCATCTGCTTTAGCTGGTTGTTGAAAGCCTGCAGTGATGGAGAACTGATGACCCTGCTTGGGTGATTAATTACCTGTCTGGTTGGAAGGAGTTTCTGGTTGCATAATCTAAATCTTTTAGCACTGTTCAAGCCTGTAGCTCCTGTGTGTTCTGTAGTGGGCATGGAGAGCCTCTGAGGCTTTTCATGGATAACCTCTGAGGCTTTTCTTCATAGCAACCTTTAACATATCCAAATGCTTCTTTCACAGGTCATGTTCTCTAAATCTCTGACCTTTCTCGTTCCTTTCCTCTGGCATGATCCAGTTTATTTGCATCAATCTTCAAGTGTACTAGACCATTTATCTAGCATGCACAATTCTGATAAATGGATAGGAGGTGGATTTTTGATGCCTTATTCAAAATATGGTTTATGAAACCTTCAAATTTAGGTCCTAGGACAGCTGAAATCTGGATCAAAGTCAATATTAGAGAATAACTTTGTCATAATTGTCTCTTTTTTTAAAGTAAAATGGGCAATATTCTTAAATAGAAAAATATGTATTGGAGATGGTTTATAATAAAACTGTTCAAGATAGGGAAGTTGAAGTCTGGGTCCTAGCTTGTTTACTATGCTGAATGTAATACCTTGCTTCCCTACATCCATTTTTAATGTTATCTGAACCAAATGCTTTTAATTTATGGAGCTTCACAGGTTTTAAATATTTACCTTTGGGACTCATCTAGGGATGCTGCTGTTGTTTGTGATGGCAGTATTGTAGCTTTTTTTAAATAATATAAATTCTGAATTCCTCAGCCAAAGATTGACATCACATTTCTGTTGTTTGCCTTCATTTTTTTGACTGTAATTTCAAAAATACTCTGGCACCATTTGTTTTATGTTTTGGCCATATTACTCTAAAATCAGATTAGTTGCGTGCTTTGATTTACTGTAACATTGGACAAATATTTGGAAATATCTGCACATGTATTAAGACATTGTGAAAGGAAGAGGGCAGAACATAAAGAGCACTGAGTGCTCAAGAGGTGGCTTGTCTTTCATTTAGCACTATGGCTTGCTTGTGATGAGCTAAGAGTATGTGCTTGTGAAGCTAGAGCTTTAGGCTGGGGACACTTTATTTAGAACACCACAGCATTTTGTGCAGCGATTGATTTCTCCAGGTATTTTGTGTGACTTGATCTGGTAAATAATGCGTCTTGATGCCAATCGTCTGGGCCTTAAAATATCCTAATTTTCCCTCAGTAAGTTAGAAAACTTGAATTTATTGGGGTATGTAGCTTAGATGTTTTGACAGTTTGAGTCACACCAAGCAGTGAGATTTTGGCCATTTAAAAAAAACTTCAGCAACACATTAGATCAAAATTCAGTTTTGGTGTCAGAGCTATACAAAGGTCTATTATAATAAGACTCCTGCTAATCCTTACTTACCTTCTCCAGAACATATTTTAGAAAGCCTTTTTTGTAGAAGCACTAAGAAAGGTATTTCAATCACCTTCTCCCCTGCTTTTATGTGGCCAGAGTTTAGGTTAATGGGAAGAGAATTATAGCAGTTGGTGTAGGTTCAACCTGTAAAGCTTTTGCTTTAGGTTTGCTTATAGCAATTGGATGGGTCGCTTCACCGGTTTCTTTGAATTTACTTAAGAATTAAGGACTTTACAAACCATTTAATGTGTCAAACTTGGTATAGTAGTAACTGCTGTGCTCACTCTAAGTGGCTGCTAGATGGCACTGTGTAACCGTGTATTCTCCAAAATTATTGCTGAACCCTATTTTTGAGAACCGTTTAAATTAACATTTAAGTTAAAAATGGCATTTTATTGAATTTCATTTTCAATTTAGTCACTTAATTGATCCCACTACAAGTGATCTCTTGGCTCAGGGACTTATTTTGCACTGTTTGAAAGGACTCAAAAGTTCAGAGGCAGCCCTAGCAAGTAAGGTAAAATCTTCCTGCGTTTCTCACATGATTGTTAATAATGCAGAGGCAGCATATACATTAGGCTTGTGTAAATATCCTAGAAGATTATTCAGAAAAAATGAGATCCATTGCCAGGTCGAATATGGTCACAAAGGAAATGAAACAGCAATTAGTATAAAAGTCTTTTGAGATTAGAGGGATTTGTATGATTTTTCTTAATTGATCATCGGCCGTGTATGTTCATGCTAGTTACACAGATGCTTTATTTTCAGAATCTTAGCTAGGAAAGCTTAAAATTGTTGTTACTTTTTTTTGGTCGCCCCCCCCCCCCCCCCCCGGAAAATGGGATTTTTTTGGCTTTGGAGCGACTGTGCCATGTTATTGTAAGCATAGTAGCTGTTCATTCATGGAAAAGCTGATCTCCAAATAAAGCTTACGGGTGTGGTGCTAAGATGCTTGTGCTGTGATGCAGCCAGAGTTCTCCTGTGTCCAATCAGGACAGTGGGAGGTTTTTATAATGCTCAGTGTGAGCAAGTGGCTTTCACTCTGGGGGAAGTCCAACATCCTAAGCAGTCTGTTTCCCTCACTCTAAGGGTTAAAAAAATTAGAAATTTTTTGGCAAGGCAGATTTTCGTGGTTCTCAGGTAGGTACATCAGGAAAGTTTGCATCTCTTAGAGATGTGGATTGTTCCAACAAAAGAAGGAAGTTTGCCTCAGTTGCAACTTGTGCTGTGTCATTAAAAAAAACCCCAAAACTCCATAGGGGCTGTGAAATGCAAAAATGGCATTTGTTACCAGGCTGCATGTTTGTTGTGTGCATGTAGAAACCTCTTTTTTTTGCATCATTAAGTGTGTTTTACTTTTTTTTTTTTTTAAGAAGGGGGAACAGATACAGTTGCTGAATGCTGTAGTTGTCTCTTACTGCAATGATTATATGGATTTATTTAATCATTAGGGTGTTTTCTTCACTTCTTGAGATCTTGCTGGTGACTGTCTTTATTCACACCTCTACTAGCATATGGGTGATGATTTGTGTTTTGACTCTCCTTCCTAGCACTAATTGAAATCACTTAATGAATTTGCCCTTGGAGTTCTGGGTGTGTTGCCTAGCACACACTAAAGAGAAAACGCAAGATTTGGCATAACACTTAATTCTTTTTAAAAGAGCAAACAAATGAAAAATATTAGCAGATGTTGACACAGAGACTTTTCTTAGAGGAATATGGAGCAGTGACTTTTACTTTGTTTTGCTGCAAAACTTTATTAAAACCAACTTTTTCACTGAATTCTTGGAGAAAACTCATTTGTGTTGAAGTGTTCTTACAAAGACTGTATACCAGAAGGAAATGGAAAATGATTTCTAACCTTACATAATTTTCAAGACATAGAAATAATGGTGATCTGAATTAGTTTTACCTGAGAGCTGGATGACAAAAGTAAGATATTTGTATCTGGACAGTGGAGAAATGAAGATGATCTGCTGTCTTAGGTGACAGTTTCCTCAGTTTAGAAAAAATGCCTAACAGTAGTGTATGTGCCCATAGCTGCTGATCCCTGATCATGATGCAGTGATTCTGAAGGAGTTAAGTTTCAGTTTAAAATGTGAAAGAATTAGTTTAATGTAACTCTTTTTCTTATTTTGCAGGTTTTCACAGCCTTTGGTTTGAAGCACTCAGGCAGCTTCTAGGATGAATTAGTAACATGTAGTTGGCTCAAGTTGAGATCTTTCCTCCTGTATCTTGATTAATTTGGTTCTCCAAGAGAATATTTTAATGGTGAAAATCATGTTTTTGTATGAACTGATTTATAGGCTCTTATTCCTTCGGGAGAAGAACCTGCTGAAGGACCTCGTTTGTTTTTTTTTTTTTTTTTTTTTTTTTGTGTAGGTTTGTTGTTGTAGGTTTGTGGTGTTTTTTTTTTTTTTCCTGTAGAGACCTGTGCCCAAACTGTGATTCAAAAAGGTATTTGTACTTTAAGGCGTCTGTCTTTCTCATCCTTACTGTTAAGGGACATTCAAAGAAAGAAGAATACAAACTAGAAGCTTTTTCCTAAGCTTCAGTTAGGGAAAAAAAAAAGTTGAAAACTCGTGTGAAACAAGGGTTGGGTTTGTTTTTGTGAGATCCAAGACACTGCTAATGCCTGCTAATCAGCAGCTGCCCCTGTAACAGTCTGGTTTAAGCTTTCATAGATATCTTATTGTCCTTTCCCTTAATACAGTCTATCTTCTTGTAAAAGGAATTCCACTCCCGTTAACACCTACTTCAGGTAACAGGCACTAAATGAAGAATGCACTTTGAAAGTGTGGAACTAGTTAATGTCTTGCTAACAAAGCAGTGTGTGACTTGAGAAACAAACTGTGTAGTGTTTGATACCAAGTTGTACCCAATTACGTGAGACACATTTCAGTATTGAAAACACATGCACCATCTATGCTGCAAACCACATTCTCAATAAACCGATGCCTAAAATGTAAGATTTAAAGCCTGATGAATAAGGTAGATTTAAGATGTGTTTTAAGTGGAACTATTTAGATATCTTTCTATAGGCTAAACTATTTTAACCTCCACAGAGTCTCCTAATTTTTGGCATCGCTTTCTTGAGCATTGTTCCACAATTGTGTTCATTGTTAACCCTTGAAAATAGAATAGTGTTTTTTAAAGTGTCATTCTGGAATAAATAACGAGGAGATTTCTTTGGAAAAAACACCAAACAACCAACCAAACAACAGTTAGAATGGGACTTTCCTTGTTTAAAGATAACACTTTAGCTGCTACATCAAAGTGACGATAAGCAAAGGACTACCTAGGGAATGCTGAAATACCTATCAAAATAGGTGTTCAGGAAGTGGGTTTAGCATACAGATTTAGATACATAATTTAGGTTCCTAGGTTAAGTCTAATTAGCTCGGTGAAAAGAGACCTGCTTTCCTGAAGGAGTTCAGTAGTGCTGGCTTTTTTTGTTTGATTATGTAGAGAGTTCTGCTGTTACAGTGAGACACATAGGCATAGGTATGAGTGCCATCATTCTTTCCACCCTAGCTATTAAAGCACTGAGACTACATGGTTTTTTATATATCTTATCTTCCCCCAAATTGCATAAAACCCTTCAATGTTTAGTCAGCCCTACAGTTCTTCAGGGCTTTTGTGTATAGGTGAGCATGTGAAGTGCATTAATAAGTTACAACTCAAAGTCCCACAGGAAGGCTACCAATGTAGTTTCAAGTTCAGTTGAACTTCAAGATTTGTATTTCTTGTTAGTTCAGGTTGTATTTGTTGGGAGGGCTCAGGATTTTGTTTTGAGTTCAGTGCTGCTACAATGTACTTAGCTAACCATAAATTAATTGATTAAAAATGGTCCTTGTTCCTGTTCTGTTTTAGCAAATCTAATTGCTATGCCTTTCTGACATGCCTTGTGTGATCATTTTGTCTTTGGATCACCATTAAAGCAGAGAAGCAGGTACATTATTCCCTGACACATCCTATAAACTTTGTTGCTGCAGAGCCATCCATGCTTCTGATAAGAGATAGCAACTACTTATTGGACTGTCTTGCCAACTGCTGTTAAAATACTGTCTTTGTCTGGAAAGACACAGATTAGGTCCAGTTCCTGTAATAATATTTGTACACTGAGGAGTGTCCTATATGCTAAAAAAAAATCCAATCTCATAATCTGTGAAGGTGTATGGTGGAATTGTGAAAATGTTTGGTAAACTGATGCTCTGTTTCACTGAATTCAATCCAGGATGTCAAAATTCACAAATGCTTTCTTTTTATGTCTTGTGTAAAGAATATTTCTGTTAATATTTTTCCCAAATATGATGGCTTTTAAATACTACTAATGATGTCCCTGTGTGTTAGGAGGTACATTGGCAGGATGTTTTAGTACTGTAAATGAATAGACAAAGATAAATGTGCTGTGTTGAAACAAAAGTTCAATGCAATGTGTGTTAATAACCATTATATTTAGATTTTCTTACTGTTCTGCAATGGATGTTTCTCAACAGGAAAGAAAATGATTTAAAATAGAAGTGCACAATAGGATTATATGTTACTAGGAGAAAGATGCAGATCAAGGATACTTGGATGTGTTTTTAGCTTTGCAATAGCAAAGTAACACTGTAAGTATCTGTCATGGTTGAGTTAAAATGGAGTTTAACAGTGTAATGCCACACATGACAAAAACAAGATCTTGTACCCAAAATGCTCCTTTATTTCTCTTTACTCTTGCAAAGGCTCATTTTTCTGTGTGTTGGAAACTTCACAGGCATCTAAAGATGAAGAGCTGTTGTAAGAGAAGCTTAAACTCAGGTGTCATTTATTGTGGTTGTTTCTTAATATTGCATTTATAATTCTAAAGCAGCACCTGTTATCAAGGTGCCATCCAATATTGTTTAGCTAACAAGTTCAATTCAAAGTTGTACCACATACACTCATTACATGTAATAAATGCTGTGTGTGATGTGACATTCTTTGTATTTGTCCTTGGCTGGAATGTGTATCAGTCTGATCTGATCTTATTGGCCAGTCAGGAGTTGAAAGGGCTCTGAGGGTGTCTGCTCCTTATCAAGAGAAGGGATTAGGCTACAGTTTAAATTTCCCTCCATGGGGCCTTGGCATGAGTGGAGAGAAGCAGGTGGTTTCTGAAACATGGAGAGAGAACATTTTTGGAGATGCCATCATCTTGATGCTCACTGTGGGAAAGTTTACTGCCTCTGTGGAATAATAATAAGAAAAAGAAGATGCTGTACTTCTTGTGGTAATTGAATAGTTTGTCACTTTGTTCTTAGTCTCTTTGAAATCTGAAGAAAAGGGACCTATTTGTCCTTGTCCTCTTGAGGTAAAAGACCAATATCACTGTTGGATGTATTTAATGCAATTATCAGTTGCATTTCTAAATTTCTCATTTTGGGATTCTTGAATATTCCAATCATTTGCTGTGGTTGCCATGAAGCTCAAACTTTTGCTTTCAGTCGTGCTGGTGGTCACATTGTCGTGATGTCATTCAGCAGCAGGGATGAGGAGCTAGGAGGGAGGCAGGTCAGTGGACTGCAGGTGTAGCCAGCTAGTGCTGTCTGTTGTTTTGTAAGAAATGCTGTAGCAGAAACACGTTTTGCATTGTAAAATGTCAGGTTGTTTTTGAGCTTCTGTCTAGTACATAATGATGACAAATGAGAAAACCTTCTCCCAAAAGTGTAACATAAAAAGAAATTTAAAAACCCAAACTAAACACAAGTTCATGTTTACCCTTAAGCAGTGAGCCTGTGGGTACCTTATCAGGTCATCTGGGCTGAAGGTACCTTGGCTTTGTTGACACTGTTCTCAGGTGTATCACTTGGGAAAGGCACTCGTTTGTGAAGTGGCCAGAGAGAAATATCTAATATGGAATGAGCTTAGCTTAACTTCTTTTGTCAATATCTAAAGAGAAGATTATTTTGAAGTAGTATTTTGGAACGTTTCTTAATACCTAACCCTAGGTCGTGAAATTGTTGGTGGGTTGCCTTGGAAAAATTGTTGGTAGACTGAAAAACTAGAAGTTGTTCAGAAAGGGACATCATTGGTGGTTTATGTGGGGGGCAGTGCAGTTTTCACCAGACTCGAGTGAAGATGGGCTGAGTCCCTAGGCTGCTGTGATGTCTCTGTGAGGGAACTGTTCAGAATAGAACAGTGAACTGTTCATTGTGAACTTTTAATATAGATTTAATTAGCGTGCTGCTCCTACCACCCGCTGAAGTAGAGCTGGAACGTCTGCTGACCTGAAATGAATGCACATGTTCAGTATTAATACTGCATGTTGGGATCCAGGCAGCAGTCTTTCATTTTGACATGCACATAGTCAAAGTAAATTAATGTTTAAAATCTGAATGCTTGAAGTTCAGCCAGAGTGTGCATTCATAATTATCTTCAGACTGTTTTAAATAGAAGTGAATAGTGCTGTTTTACACTTTATTTACGTTATGTACAGGTAAAATCTGTGCTATTAGTAGGTAAGTTAATTGCATTGACTTCTTTTCCTCCTACTCATGAGTAGGGTTCATTAAAAGCCTTTAAAACAGTTCATTTGTAGGGTTCAGATTCTGTATGGTTGAGTGTGCACAGTGTTTTTTTTCATGTATCTTGAAAAATTGATTTCAACTTTGTATTTTCTAGCTGAGTATACACATTCAATTAGTCTTCAAAATTATGATTTTGTTGTGGGAGGAAAAAACCCAAACCCTGCTCATCTATCTTAGAAGAAACGCTTTCCAAGGAACAGCATCATGACCTTTCAGAGATTTGCCTCTGATCACAAATAGCCCCTCCCCTAACTGAAGCTGTGTTCTTAAAACTTCCAGAAGATCATCTATATACTGCCATTCAGCCCAGCCCTGTTTTTTTTTTTTGCACATTACAGCACAGTACAGCAAAATTAATTTAGTGTTTATATCTGAAATAGAGCATAGGTCTGCAGACAGCTCCAGCTCTAACAGCACAAATATACTATTTTTTGTTTGATTGTAGGTCAAGTAAAGTTCAAGCACTGAAGTACTTTCTGTCAGGACAAAGAACTTTAAAATGTTGTAATACTGAAGTTCATATATGTCTGCAGTAATGACAATTATTGGCAAGAAAGCTGTAATAAATACTTTTGGTATACTGCTGTTGATTACTTTTTGCAATAACACAATAACAAAATCTCAGTGATTCTTTGGTTAAAAAAAAAAATAACTGATACATACTGAAGGTAATGCTCACTGACTATAAGACTGAAAGGCCTATTGGTGCATCATCTGTCTTATTTCTCATGTTGAGACCATAATGAACTTCTTGCCAAAGCTGTTACCTGCATTCAGCTCTAAGTAATTCAGGTAGATGGACAGGTTTAAGACCAAGTTGGATGGGGTCTTGTGCAACCTCCTGGTCTAGGGAGGTGTCCCTGCCCATGGCAGGGGGGGCTGGAACTAGATTATCTTTAAGGTCCCTTCCAACCCAAACAATTCTATGATTCTAAATCTGAAACTTATAAAAGACATAAAATCTGTAAAAATCAAAGACCACCACCCCCAACCACCTCAATCTATATAGAATCCTAAAGGAGTGTAAAAACATATGAGTTGATGTAACTTCATCTGGATTATGTCTGAACCTGACAGAGGTGTCATGCTGGTGCTGGTTTTTGTGGGTAAGTGTCTTGGTAGATTCACAGAAGAAACATAAGCACTGATAACCTGTAACAACTGAGCTCTGAATGGGGAATTTCGCTGCTGACCAGTGAAGAATCTTTTCCTTTTTCTTCTTTTGAAGTCATGATTGATGACTGCTGGCTAAACAAAGAATGAGCAAATATAGTTCTTGTACTTCTTAATCTTTCCTTCATTAGATAACTTTCTAGCTTGAATTCAAGCTTTACTGTCTAATCTTAGAATTTCTTGAGTAGAGATGTTTATTTTTAAATTATCTGTTCCAGTCTTACACTGTGTTTTATTTATAGTGTTTATGAGTTCATTTGATACCTTCCTTCCAGAAAGATTGAGCTATGGTGACTCTTACAGAACTTTTTCTTGTTTCATCATTGTCTTTGAACCTGTTTTTAAGTTATCTGCAGGGCAAAAAAAGGTGCCTTGCTTTTCTCTTGCCTTACCTGCCTCTAGAAAGAAATACTGGTTTGTCTCCCCGATTTTACAGCAGGAGATGCCTGTGTGTGGTTGCAGAGATAAGTATTTTTGAGTCAGGTCCTTTTCATTATATTATGTTTTGAAATACTTATTTTTTTAAACCATGTGTTTTTTAGTTCTTCAGGTGAAAAGTTATCTCCTTTCCTAATCTGCTGTCCCTCTAGGTTTTCAGGAGTTTTTCTTAAATTCTAACAAATCCTTTTGCTATGTTACTTATGAAAATAAAATAGAAAAAACCTGGGGATCAGGCTATTGATATGAGCACTTTTGTTACGCTCTCATGTTCTTTTCTCTATAACCACATCTGAATTTATTAGTCTTTTTCTATGGGATGTTTGTTGTAACAAAAAAATACCAGTGTTGTAGACCAAAAATGTGAGTCAAGGGAAGAGAACACTGCGGGTATGTGGAGTGACAGCACTAAAGATTTTTGTTAGTTCTCATCTCAGTATCTAGGTGAAGTCTTCAGCTTAATGTGGCATAAATCAACAGTAATAAGCCACCTTTGTGCTTATTTCCTCCCTGGCCCAAGCCCTGGTGTAAAACAGCCATCACATTTAAACAGAAATTTTTCTTTTGTGTGACAACTTTATGAAGAGAAAAGCACGTAAGGTGTGAAGTTTTGTGAGGAATGTTTTGTGACTTATTTTTAAATTCAGTACAGCTATCTTCTTTGCAGCTTTTCCTTTCTGGTCCTCTTAAGCATCAGATGGTGATCATCACAAACGTGTAACTGTTAGCGTCTGCCTACAGAGTAAATTTTTGTGTGTAGTATAAACTGGGGGTTCTCTTCAGCAAATGTTCCTGTGCCTTTTGCTATGGTCTGACAGGCATGACCTACATTTAAGAAAGCCCTCTGGGTCTGTCTGGTTCATTACTGTCTACTTCCACATGCTTCTTCAGATGGTTAGTTGAGATGCTTTTGCCAATGTCTGGGGGTTTTTGCAACATTTTTGTATAGTGGTTTTGCAAATTCATGCTCTCCAGTAGTAATAACCTGACTTGCTTAATAGAATTTATGTGGAGCTTAGTTTTAAGCATTTTTCTGTCTTTCTAATAGCAATATTGAGTGCATTTTGATTTTTATGTCACTGAGCTTCAGGTTCTGGGTGGTTAGATGAAGCTAAATGTGTGTTTACATAGGAGATGTCCAGGCTCTATTCAGAACTCTGCTTCAGAGTCTATTTTCAGTAGAACACTGGAAATGGTTTTGAATATGATTTAAAGGCATTTCCCAAACCAGTGGGGCTGGATTTTTAATAGTAAGGGAGACTGCCTCATGTTTTCTTCTGTAGTAGCAGGAGGCTGGTTGCTGTAACTGGCCTAACTTTTAAAGGTCGTAATGATCTTTAAATTAACCAATACTGCTTGTGCTTGAAATGCTAATCCTGTGTGGACTGTGTGGTTTGTACAATTATTAATAGTCTTTGTCTATGTTGCTTAGTAGTTAAGAGGTTGAGCAGTTCACAGGAGAGGGGGGAGGAAAAACAAAGGCAGTTTGCGTTTTGTCAATTTTCAACTTCAGATATCAGTAAATCATTGCAGCAGCCTTCCTTATCAGTTGTTTGCACAAAAAAAAAAGTGGAATGGGGGAGTGGAGAAAACCTGTTAGAGTTGTGTCTGAGGGGACCATCTGCTGTGGTTCCCAGTGTTGTCAGTGTGATAAGGGATAAGCTGTGTAAACAGAGGTACCACAAAAAAAGGCAGGCCCCGTTCAGGGAGGCATATGTACGATTTGGATTTGGGTTGATAAAGGCCTTAGAAAGTCAAGGGACTTAGAGTAAAAGTCTGTTAAGCAGAGGAGTGATGTATTTAATCTGAAACTCCAGATGTAGCTTATTAGCATGAGTTTGCCTTTGGACTAAGTTCTGTAGCTTTCTTCTGATTCATTGGAACTTCTACAAACAGAAAATATGCATGAGTTGCAGTGGATTTATGTAATACTGACACTTTTTTCTTGTTTTAGAAACACTCACTAGCTGTTTGAATTTGTGCTTAATCAGCAAAAATAGAGATTTGAAGAACAACTGGTATTGATATTAAATGTCTGAGTTTTGGGGAAGAAGTAACCAGGTGGTCACTTGACAGAATAAATGGGCCCATATGAACAGAAATGGTCAGAGAAAATTGGTGCCTGTTTACATGGGTGTCCCCAGAGGTTCTTAATTTGATGTATTTATCTGAGACATTTGGAAAAATGCACAGTAGTAACCAGGCTGCCTGTTGACGGGTAGGGAGAGGGTTTCTGGAGCCTCTTGTTGGCCCCCCATTCCAGCAGGGTGGGGTGCAGGGGTGTTCTGCTGGCTGCCCATCCACCTGCAGGGTAGAGCGTGCTGCACTTATCGAAGAACCTGAGCTCTGTTGGGACCAGGACAGTTTGAATTTCTCTGTTCATTACTGATGTGTCTGGTTGTGTGGTAGCTGAAGTACTGGAAAATGGGGAGGAGGTTTGCATTAAAAATAAAGTTCAACTTTTCACCAGTCAGTTTCTGGCTACTTAAGATAGTGGTTTAGGGGAAATATATACACAACTTGGAATTTGGTTTTGGTTAATGTTAAGAGGCTCTTGCTACTAAGATTCCTGCAGACATCTGTAACAGCTACTAGGGAGGAACTCTTTGGGAAGATAGTGTGTAGAGTAATGTTCTGAAGGAAAAGGAGTGTGACAAGCTGCCTACCACTCGTCCAGGACTGTCTCCCTTTCCATCATGCAGACTCTCCTCTGGTAGATCTGTGGAGAAGGTAATGGTTCCTCGCAGTCAGTGATGATGTGTGGAAGCTGAAGAGGTGCCAATACCTTCACCTCATGAGCTGCTGGAAGGGGATATGCCACATTTGGGGAGACTTAGCATAGGTGGATGTTGGCCAGTGAGTATGTGTTATTACTCCTTTGGGGAGGAATAGTTGCTGTGAACTATTGCCCTCTGTGAGCGGCTTTGTGCCTGGAGCTTGAGGTGCAGAGGTTTGGAACAGGCTGGAAGCTGGGGTCTGTATGTGGGAAGAGAAGTTGGAGGTAGAGGCCCTCAAACCTTTATGGAAAAGAAGGGAATTGTTGAACAAAAGTTTAGAGTGTGGCTGACCTATAGGTCAGTTTACTTTCTGGTGACTATATAAGATGTGAATATTTATATTGCTTATTAGTGAGCCAGTAACAGTATAAATGGAATGTTTTCCTAACTTTGGGATCTGGCAGCAGGTTTATAATAGCCCTGTTTAAAACATCTATGCTGCTCTCTCTGATGAATGCTCACAGACCTTTCTGTGTTGCTTGACTGATGTTTCTGCAGCACATGCAAGTAAATATTGTCACTATATGGTAAGATTTATGTGTAGCTCTTCCCTGTGGTGCCCAGTGACAGGACAAAAGGCAGTGGGCACAAATGGAAATACAAAAAATTATCTTTAAATGTAAGAAAAGACATTTTTTTTTTTTTTTTTTTTTTTTACAGTGAGGATGATCAAATGCTCTAATAAGTCTGCTGAGCTGTGGAGTCTTCATCCTCCAAGACATCTAAAACCCAACTGGCCACAGGCCTGAGCAATCTGTTCTAGTTGTCCCTACTTCAAGGATGGGAGTTGGACTAGATGATCTCCAGAGGTCCCTTCCCACCTCAGCCACACATATTGTACAAAAAAATCCCATAAGCTTCAGAATCTATTCTAGATTCTAGAGTCTAGATAAGAAGGAAAATCTTGGAAAAGAAGAAAAAGGCTTTTTTTATTATTACATTGTCAGCTGATTTGCTGACTATTTTTTCATTTGGTTAGATTCTTGCCAAATTTTTCTTTGGTATTTTTGTTAATATTGTTTTTCTGTCTGTGAATCTGTACTCAGGTTACTAGGCTCTGACAAGGTATCTTCACCTGTCTTGTAGAGGAGGGAGGAAGGTTTTCTGGCATTTCTGGGAAATCAGGAAAGGCAGAGGAGAATTTCACATCACTTCCTTTTATCTTATGGGAAGTGGTTTTTAACACATTTTTAGGTCGTTCTTACAAAGGTGAATGCTAACTAGTAGTTCTAGTTAGTACTAAAGTACTGACCTAGTGCTTCATCACTTTTTTTAAAGCAGCTCCCCAAGTCCCAGTAACAGGCAATGTGATTCTGTTACCATTTCCTATAATGGCAGCTGTGATCAAAACCTTAGAAATGACTGGTTGGAGGAGTTGCTTCAGTTTTTTCACTCTGAGTTCAGGCTCAGCTATTGATTATGTGTGAAATACTGTTGAGAGATGAGGAAGAACTCTCTGAGCATGAAGGGCTTCTTAAAAATAAACTTTCAAGACTCTGAATGCAGTGTTTTCTCTTTATTAAACCGATTGATGTTTCATTTATAATGTTGTCAGTTTGTGGAGGTTTTCCTTTTTTCTTGATAAGCTTTGTCCTTCTTGGTATAGGTACATTCAGTTTTTATTGTCAGGGCTTAGTTATCCTTTTATGGATTCTCGTCTTGGAGGAATATGCTACTTTGCAGAAAGAGTCTCATATGTAAGGTTCTGCACAGAGTACTTTGGCTGGAATTAATGGGAGACTTGCTAGGTGGCAGAAGTTGCTGGCTTTTCTTGAGCTGCAAGGAGAAGCTATAAAGAGCTTGTCTTTGTTGTAGAGGATGTGTAGGAAATAGCTCACTGCTGGTCTGATCCCTGTAAAAAGAGTAAGGTTAGCTCAGGTGCAGAAAAAGTAACCCAGAGGATTTAAGTGGGTACCTCTTCGTCATCTGAACAAGATGAATTATGTGGATGTATTCCTAAGTTTTGCTTAAAATGCTGATTTTAGCATATCTTCTCACTCACTGGCAAACATCTGGTATGCAACAAATAACCCACTCTCCTTAGGCTATAAAGAATTTAAGTGCTTTAAATTATCAAGATTCCATTTAACTCCGTGTAAATACTTATGAATAAATTGGTGATTTAGTTAATGATGTTTTAATAATTCTTGTACAATTAGATTGAGTAATGGAAAGCATCTGCAAGATGAATTAACTGTGGAGTTATTTTACACATTGTGCCTGCATCATCTACTGCATGTGTTTCTTAATGCTTTCTTCTGCTACAGTTTCATCTTAGAATCATACAATCCATTAGTAAAGATCATCTAGTCCACCCCCCTGCTCTAAGCAGAGACATCTTTAACTAGATCAGTTTGCTCAGTTCCCCATCAAGCCTGACTTTGAGAATGTCTTCAGGGATGGGGCCTCCACCACCTCTCTGGGTGTCTCCTCATAGTGAAGAACTTCTTCCTACTGTCTAATCTAAGTCTACCATGCTCAAGTTCAAAAGCTTCACTTAGTATTTCCTTATTTACTTGAAATTGTGTGTTATGAAGCAATGGATTTTGTTTCATATAGATATAAGAACCATACTTCAAGTATCTCCTTGGTGGTCCTCTGCATTAAAACAGTAAGTGACAGAGCAAAATGTCGTGGGTCAGATTTAGATTTCTTTTTTTTCAAATTTGTCTGTTATGGACTCCTTAAGCTACTGTGGGTTTGAAAGTCTGCTTACCTGCAGTAGCCTATGTTAGATGCTTATTTCTTCTTAAACACTTCTATCCTAATTGTGTTGCATTCTTTTCCTGTTTTGAAGCAAAATATTGGAAGCTAATGTATTAGCTAAAACCTGCACTCAAGCTTCTGTCTGCTTTTTCTCACTCCAAGCAATAAAGTTCACTTCTCCAGGCGTTATTTAATGTGTTGGAGACCTTTAAATAATTTCAGCACTGAGTTAAACTTTGTCTGCTCTTTTCCACAGTTTCTGCAGTTCTGAGATTTGCTGCTTCAATTAATAAAACTAATTAAAATTTTAAGAGTGTGGTTTTTTGCTTTTACAACTGATTAATGTAGTTTCCATTGAAAATAATTTCCAGATGAATGGTATCTATCAGCCTGCTGCTGTATACCTGGAACATTTTGACTAAGTTTTCTTAAAGATGAATCGTGTGTGGGAAGACCACATGTCCTTGCCTGGCTTGGTTGGTGGAGAGGTGTATTAACAGAGGGGAATGAGGATGGATGGAGAACTAATCTTTTAGGATGGCTCCTTTTTGAAATACTTTTTCCTCTTTTAGGTCATCTTTTATTTGTGCCGAGTTTAAAAATTTATGTTTGAAAAAATACCACAAAGTGCTGTTCATTGGCTTCTTTAGTCTAGACAGCCTGAAGAAACTTTTGTAGGTAGAAAGAGCAATTGTAAAAGAGTAATGATATAAAACTAAAAAGTCCTCTTATCTTGAATTTCAGTCTGTTTCAAAATTGAAGTTACTCAGTTACTGTATGCTGACACAGCATATTGAGTACTTTGGCAATAGAGGAACAAAAATGATCAAATACTGAAACTGTGCAGGTAGAGACTTTCCTCCACTGCTGTTTTGAACCATGGCCATGTGACTTCTGATGGTGGTGGGTCGAAAGGAGGAGGTGTTTGGCACACAGGTCCTCTGTGGCACACAGCTCTGGGTTTCAGTACAAACGTGGGGACTGGTGTGGACTTCTGGGGTGAGTGTCCAGGGGCGAAGGGGACTGGTTCTGTGTGGCCACGGTGCAGCGGCAGCTCATGGGTGGGGCTGGACATCTGCAGTGGGAGGGTTGCTGGTGCTGTGCTTCACAGCTCCCTGGCCTCGTGGGCAACCTCTTTGTGTATCAGCCCCTGAAAAGCCAGGAAAAAGTGTTTATTTTAAACATTGGTCCTGTATCTTCAGCCATCTTGGAGTACAGAGAAAATATCGGAATCATCTTTTGTTCTAGAATATAGAACAAGAGAGTAGAACTTATTCTGCTTCTGTTTTCTCTGAGATGGATCAACAGGGCACACAGGGTTCCATGACTGGTTCAATCACATGGAAGCAGTTTTGCTAATCTTTCTAAGGCTCAAAGCAGCTTTTCCCATTTGCTTCTTTAACTCACAAGTTCTAGAAGAGCTTTAGAACACATTGCTGGGGAATCTGGAAAACCATTTATTAGTTTTGGGTGTTTTGTGTGTGTGTGTGTCTTAAATAGTATGGAGAATGTGATTAATCCTTTCTCCATGGTCTACCACAATGAGCAGTTTGATGAAACAAAATTCAGCAACGTTTGTCCAGAAAGTTTGTGTGAAGAAAAATGACAAAGAGAAATTCTTTTTGCATGTTCTTCGTTTCTGCAGGAAGAGGAGGTTGAGCTTGGTAGTTGCTGTTCACAGCTGAATATAGAGGGCAGCTCTAGATGCTGCTGTTTCAGAATGTGCTAATTCTTACCAAGTGTGGCATAACTGATTTGTTCACGTTTTGAATGATACAGGATTTTAACAGGAATGACAGCATTGTGGTCTGGATCTTTCATTTCATGCCATATGTCACCCTTGTAATTGAATTCTGAAAAGTGCTTGCATAATGATTTAAAAGTGCTTTAAGTACTTGACAGCCCATCATCAGTGGGGGACAAGTCAGTTACTGTCTGTGTGAATTCCCTTCTAGCCCTTTTGACTAGATTATTCAGCACCTTCTTTTAAAGACAGATGACTTGCAAATGTCTTGTGAAAGTCAATTGTATAACTTGAAATTAGTTAATATTACCTAAGTATTAACAATAGTACCAGAGAGAACATGTGATGCATGACACAGCATGAAAGACTTGTGCCTCCTGCATACTCACCTTGCCATGGGGCCTTCTCAGTGTCACAGCTCCGTGGTTGGTGCCCATCAGACACCTCCAGTCTCAGAATCCGTAACACCTAGAGCCTCAGCTGAGCTCTCAAGGACAACACACAATGGGGTTTTGGATACTGGCCATTGACTTGGACTATCCCAAGCTTACCAGCCATTCTGGGAGAGCAGAGGTGTGGACAACTGCAATTAAATGTGCTCCTCCTTTTGTTTGTCTCTCTGAATGCTAAATAAAGTGCAGGAAAAAAAAACCAAACTTATTTCAGCAGTGTAGTGAGGGGATTTATTTTGATCATGAAGCTGTAGTTTGCACAGAACTAAACTTGCAGGGACCTATTTAAACATTTTTTTGAGGATAATGTGTACACCCATCTTGCATACTTCTGTTTCTAACTCTTGAAGACATCTGCCTTAGGTTTTAATTCTGTATAGTATGAGCTCAGATGTAAACCAAACAAAAAGCCAAACAGAAAACCCACCCAAACCCACAGATACTGTAATCTGGACTGCTAGGTTGGGATTTGACATCTTCCTGGGACTGACAGGTTTTGTGGGAGCTGAGCACTGTTTTAGAGGGGAGACTTCAATTTTAGAGCTTTTACTTGTGTATTTATATATAATATATGACAATCGTGTTCTGAAATTGCACAATTTTTATCAATTATGCACCAAATGTTAGATTATGCCACAGGATTTGCTTCTTTCCAGTTTAATGCCTTAGGCAGCTTAGTGGGGAGCCTCTTTAGCAATGCCATGTGAAGGATTAAATGTATTCTTTATAAATGTATAATAAATTAACCTCCTTATTTGTAAAATACCATTGCTTAAATAACAAAGCAGCATGGGAAGAACTTACTATTTTGGAGAGTTCATTTTTAGTGCATGTTGTCTGAACTTTTTTTGAATAGCTAAATAATGAATGGCTCTAAAATCAGAGGATGATTGTTATGAAAATTTCATTCTTGTAGTTTCCAGTTGTGAAAGCATTTTTTGTCAATTTTGAACACATTTTCTAAGGTTTAATCAAATAAATCTTAATAGGCTATTGAAAATCTGATTTGCTAATGCACTAACAATTCAGGAAAAAATCATATTCCTAGTTTTTCAGTTGTCAGACTACCAAAGTTACTCATTACTGAAGAAATTCTGCCTATTCCCTGAATTTTGAAGCAAGTTTCTTTTTTTTTTTTTTGAGATGTGCACATCTTTGGGTTTTCCACGGCTTGATAGGTTTTCTTTGTCAAGTAAAAGGACAGAGGTTTTCATTGCTAAATAGCTAATATCCTTAGAAATTTTGCAAGTCAATTATTTACATTACAAATTTTACTGTGAGATGCTCTCTGCCCAGAGGTTGGTACAGAACAGTTTTATATTGCTACATTAAATCCTTTGAGGTATAAAATTATGCACTTTGTGGACGTTTAAAAAATAAAATCTACTATTTATTCTATTGTAAGTAGGTGCTCTTCGTTTGCTATTATTCACCAGTTTTTTAGTCATTAAACAGAACTGTGTTTATCTGCAAGACTTCTACTGCAAGGTGTCCTAAGCACAAGAGAGTTTTACTTGATTTGTTTTCTTCTGGTTTAATATACCCTGAGGTAACAGGGTGAAAAACATCTTCTTTTCATAGTTAAGGCATCCAAACATCAAGTAATAATAACAGGAGAAGCTGGCCCCCCTGCCTGCCATCTGTGAGAGCCAGCTGCTGGATCACAGGGCTTTGTGCTGGAGGAAAGGCACATGGCTGGCTGGGTTTGAGATGGAAAGCTGACCCTGGGAATGCTGCTCCCCAGGGGCACACGGCCTGCCTTGGCCTGCTTCCCTGGGGCAGGTATTTTCTAACTGAACATGTACAATGGGAGGAGTTCAGTACCTGGTGCTTACATCGACCTGCAGAGAGAGGGTAGCCTACCCAAGGAGGGGGGTCCTCTAATGAACTAGGACTTTCCATCTCTATCCCCTTGGTTCTAGTGTTCAGAAGCAGGGGACCATTACTTGTGCCCCTGTAAAGGCTTTTCCGTGGTGTTTGTAGAACTTGTGGATGAATACTTGTGTGGCCTGTGGATACCAGCACTTCAGTTCTCACTTCTTTGGGCAAGGGGGACCAGTGGTGGCCTTCAGGACTGCCCACCTGACCTGCCACCTTGCCTGAGCTGTGTCATTTTGTGACCAGTAAGAGCACTGACATACTCATCCATGAAAGGTGGCTTAGATATCAGCATATTACCTCCCACAGCCTGGAACAAAAGAAAGAATGGGGGGGAATCACATGTGATCCGTTGGCTTTTTATAAAGACTAGGATCTCCTGCTGAGGGGCAGTAATATCTTAATTTATTCTAGGAAAATTCTCAAGGGAGTAAATTTGTATGGTTTTGTGTTTTGTTTTGTTTTTAAGCAACTGTTATTGCTGCTGGATAGTTTCCTTAGCATATTCAGACAGAAGCTGCATAGGGAACATGTCAGGGCTTGCTTCAAGGGAAGCGATGGGATTGTTGGGAGGCATAGAGAGAAAAGAGACAGGAGCAGCATGCTGAAAAGAAGCATTCACTTTGTGCTGAACAAGAGTCTTGGAAAGGCTTGGTTTTGTGTGAAATGTGTCTGTTTTGAAAGATGATGAAAGGAGCAAAGCCTTCTTGAAAGCTACCTTTTTTTTTTGCCTGCTAATATCACAAGAACTAGGATTACCAAAGCTAAAAAGCTATTTTTTTCTCCTCTTTAAAATAATAATAAAAGTCAGGTTTATCAGTATGGAGATTTGTGTGTAGTCGTTTGCATTTATAACTTGTGTTTTGTTATTTTCTGTTAGTGCCCATGGCTCACTCTTGGTGAGAAATGACTAAGTCTTTAGTGGTGCTGTTGTGTTCCCACAAATCCTTGTTCTTAATTTCAAGTGGTGGTATGTGCAGTGTTCTCTGGGTTCACTGGACAGACACAGGTAATTAAGGGAGCTGTGAAAACAAAGGGGATTGATGTAGGGAGTGATCAGTGAGAAAATGATCAAAAATGAGGGTTTCCCTGCCATGGTGAAAGGCAGAAACATTGGAAGGAATATGGCTTGCTGTAGAATTGTGTTGTTACTATTGTAGCAAGCAGCGAATGAAGATGAAACCACCAGAAGCTAAGGTGGAGAATACAACCTTTTTGTATGTGCTGGAAATGGAGCTCCTGAAATCCATTGCTGGAAGTATCTTCAGGGCCAAAGGGTCAGGAATGAATTCTGTGTTCACAAATAACAGTATTTTCCCACCTCATATATTAGGTGAGGCATCAATACCTGTGGGTCTGGAAGCAGCTTCTTTTGTGACTTGCTTGCTTTTATACTTCTGACACCTTCTTCTAAAAAAGCCTCTGTGCCTCTCTGCCAAACTTCTGAACAAGAGAGACTGGCTGTGACCAGCCTGTCAGTGATAAAGATATTGCTAAGCAAAAAGAGCTTATCATGCTACTTTTTTTTTTCTTTTTCCCATGAGCCAAGTGTCCAAAGACTATGTGGAAGTTGTAAGGACTATCTGTTATTTAGATAATATTCTTGTAATTTCTGCAGCTTGCAGTGTTGGGGAAAAAAGAAATGCCTATTTTACCAAGTCACTGGGTTTTAACAAGCAGCAGTTACATTAAGTCGCAAGTTACCATGTTTTCTTGTGTGAAATTTCGTAATAATATGAACTCATAATTGCTTTGTTCATGGAGAATAAGGACTTGTTGGGCAGCTTCAGAATCATTTCTGTAACTTCCATAAATATAACGCATGGCTATTGAAGTTAAAGCTCTTAATAATGTTTAATACTTGCAAGATGCAGACAAGCCTCTGTTCTATACTGTACTGCTTTTTCTTTCTATAATCAATAAATAGGTGTTGGACTAAAATTTTGGCTTTTGTAATCCTAAAACATATAACTGTCTGAAATACAGTAGACTTCTGTTGCCACTGCCTGATCCCAGAGACTGCAGAGAAAGTTCTGCAGGTCTTTTTCATTGTATTCTTTTTACCTGTACCTTTTTGAATGAAAATTATTAAGTAAAATTTAAGGCAGTGAATCTACTAAGTGTAGTCTGTTTCCAGCATAAAAACTCTGATGTCATGTATAGTTTCTAAACTTTTAAAAAATAAATTGTTTGTGCTAAACAAGTCTCTTGATACTTTTTTTGGCGGGCTAAGGAATGAAAGATGGTAGCAACATCTGTGCAGGTCCTTCTAGAACTGCTTGGGTGAAGGGAGGATGATGACATGGAGGCTTTTTTCCATGCATACTTCTGAGTGGCTTCCTTAGGCTTCCACCTGAAACGCAGATTTACTTACATGACAAATGAAACGTTAACCATTAATTACTTGGTAAACAAAAAAAGTTATCAGTGATTCTTAATGTGTGAAATTAAGAACCTGCAAAAGTTTGGGTTAAAGTTGCACACTATTTAAGTATGAGAAGAACTACTTTTTGTGGTTAGCAAAGAAGGATTTTGGTGTAGAGGTTTATAACTTCTTCTGAGGCTGAAGTTTAAAGCAGGCCAGTATTTTATTAATGAGCTAGAAGTTGGATTTTTAAGTTGTGCTTCTCCACTACAGTAAAATAGAAAGCAAGTAGCTTTGTTAAGTGCTTACCCCTGAATCCTTGCTGTCTTACTCTGCAAACCAAGCTGATATTCAAAGCTGCTTTAGGGCAGCAGTTATCCTAAAGCTAACATTAAATGTTTGCAAGTGTTGAAGTGGTGACATGTTTTGAGGCTAGTGTTGTTGAAAGACTAATGGTTAAAATTTTGCTACTATTTCTGTGGTGGCATAAACTACAGTGTGTTACTTGAGACTCTTTTGTCAGAAGTTACTGTTCACAATTTAAATTTTATTTTTTATTTTTTTTTTAAAAAAGTATTTAGTATTTTTTTCTGACTGAAATGTTCCATTACATCAAATATTACAGTTTGGTTGGGAGAGAAATGCAGGATTTGGTCAAAGGAAGAAAATACTCATTCTTCCTCCATGAAGTGTTAATTTAGGATTTTTATGTTTGGGACCATTTTTCAGCTTCATCAAGCTGCTAGTCCAGATTAATAGAATATGAAGATGGGAATGGGAGATAGTGAGGTTCATAGTTCCAGCTGGAAATGATGGAGAAAAATTGAATTTTTTTTCAAAGTAAAATAGTAACTTGAAACGTTTTCACTGACATTTAGTGAGAATTTAAAAAACATTTTATACTGATTATAGCACAAAGGAGGGGAGAAGTTCTACTTAGAAACTATTAAAAGTATAGTTTGTAACAGTGTAAGGATTTTTTCCCCCTTTTTTTTGTGAATTGATATTTAATGAAATTTTAAGTCTCTTGGCTACGATTTTTTTATTTCAAATGGAAGATTTTCTGTTGAGCTTTGGTATTTGGTGTGTTTGAGATGTTAGCACTGAATTTGGAAATGAAAGAATTTCAAGCTTAAGTAGGTGGGGTTTTTTAAGTAAATGGAAATGAAACTTAGAGTGCCATGAGCTCCACAATTTGCTAGGGCAGACTTGATAGAGATTAATGTGCGTGGCTGCTCCTGCCAGGTGATGGACGAGGTGGTTCTGGAACTCAAAGGTCTGCTACAGTTACGGTGCTGTAATGATTTACCACTGGGAGCTGAGCTAGAGGAACGTGCCTGCACGTTTGCCTGCAGCAAAAGTACTTATTTAAAACCCCAGCTTGATCTGTAATGGCAGCCCAGCCAGGGAACATGTCCCTGCTGCCTGTACACATGCAGCTTTATTGCCAATAATCTACTTACGTATCAGTTATTCCTTGTAAGTAGCATCGAAGATGAGACGGCACCTCTGGTAAATCAGTTATCATGGGAGAGGGTGAGTAGTAAGTTTGGAAAGTTTCAAGTTGGGGTTGGAGATTGCCTGTTGACATTAAGTTGCAACAGATGTTGGATTTATTCCAAATCCTTAATAAGAGAAGGGGGGTTACAGTTTCCACTTGGCAAGTTACCAGCCTAAAGAAAAAGGCTTCTATTCATGCTCTTATAATGGAAACTATTCTCTTTACCTTAGTCTTCCACAAATGCAGCTCATTCAGTGGATAAAAATATCTCCTCATGCTCATAGATTTTAGTCTCCTGATTATTTGTAGCTAGACTGATTGTTGCAGTTTCAGAGCTCTTGGGCAATACAGGCAGATGTATACAATGGTGAGAAAGCCTCCTTTGAGACTGGACTGATACCTCCTTGTGAAGCAGGAGCTGAAGTGAAGTGTGGTAGTGGCCTTAGTGAGCCATTTATCTTTTGCCCCATCACCTGCAGTACTTGGCTACCAGGGCCAGCTACAGGCTGGCAGCTCTCCTGCCTGGCTTGGGGCTCCCGGGCTGCTCAGTTTGTGCGGCAAGGCCAGGTTACTGGAATGCTAAGAAGAGCAAGATATATATATACACACACATTGTTCTTTTTGGCAACTTCATTGACAGCAACTGTTTTTAATGCTCCATGTCTATTATTTTTCAGAGGAAAGCCCTCTGAGGGCTGAGCTGGGCTTGCTTAGTGCACTAGGATTTTTGAGAGAATACTGTTGCCTCCTCAACAGCTGATGGAGATATAGATCTTTTATATGAATAGCAGGCACAGATGTAGACATTTTTCAGGCATGTTTTCCTTTATACTATAGAATCATAGAATCATTTTGGTTGGAAGGGACCTCCAAGATCATCAAGTCCAACCACCGAGCCACCAGGGCTCCAAAGTCCTCTGCCAAAACAGATCAGAATCTGTCAGGGTTGGAAGGGACCACAAGGATCACCCAGTTCCAACCCCTCTGCCATGAGCAGGGACACCTCCCGCTAGATCAGGCTGCCCAGAGCCTCATCCAGCCTGGCCTTAAAGACCCCCAGGGATGGGGCCTCAACCACCCCCCTGGGCAACCCATTCCAGGGTCTCACCACTCTCATGGGGAAGAACTTCTTCCTCATGTCCAGCCTGAATCTGCCCACTTCCAGCTTTGCCCCATTCCCTCTAGTTCTGTTGTTACTTGAGATCCTAAAAAGTCCCTCCCCAGCTTTCTTGTAGGCCCCCCTAAGATACTGGAAGGCCACAATAAGGTCACCTCAGAGCCTTCGCTTCTCCAGACTGAACAGCCCCAACTCTCTCAGTCTGTCAATCTCATGCCTTTTCTCAAGTCAGAAAAGTATTCAGATATAGGTGAGCTGTGCGTGGCTGTAAAGGTATATTGATTTTTTTTCTTTTTATGGCACTACTTAGGCTTTACTATTCAGACATGACCAATTCTTATCTGACTGGTGTGAAGGTCAGTAGGATGTAGATCTCTGGGGCTATTTGGTATCAAAAATAAAGAATGCAAGAAATGCAAAACTTTGTTAGTAAATGGCTTAAATTTACCTTCAGTGAAGGCTGGAACTCAAAGCTGTCTAAGCTTTGGACTCCTCAGTAGCAGAAATGAAAAAACAAACAAACAAACAAAAAAACCCCACCCACAATACCAAACCACAACCAAAACAAAGCCCAAACCAGCCAAACCCCCACAAACCAAAAACCCACCTCAAAAAAACCCAATGAACAAAATAGAAAAACAAACCCTAAACCCAAAATGTTTAAACATACATTGTGTGTTCATGATAAAATAAGAAAAACTACTGATATTCCTCATTAATTTACATTAGACGGTAGATATGCAGACAAAGAAAAGGATGCCCATGTAGAATTCAGAAAACAAATTAAATCTGCTCATTTCTATTTTAGAAGAGTGTGCATTAGCAGGAGGGAGATCATTCAAGATGAGAGATGGTTCCGAATTGCAGCCTCCTGACAATAGCAGTTAAGCAAAATTCAGTGAAGAATGACAGAAAGCAGAGGAGCCTTTGAGCCTTTGGTTACAGGACAGTTAAGTATCAGGTTTTATTTTGAACCTCACAGTCCAGTGCATGTCTGTAGAGGCTGGTATTCATCTCAACACTGAAGCTTCACAGTGCACTAGTTGGTAGCAGCTTCCTTGATCTTTACACCAGTGACTAGAAATAGGTCATTATTTTAAAAACAATGATATGCTTGCAGCCTACATTATTTATACCTGCATCACATTGCCTGCGTAGCACATCTTGGCAAAACAAGTCAGGAATGACAGATATCTCATGTCATGGAAGAAGACAAATGTGAAGTGAATTTGAAATGGATTAGAAAACCCATGACTTCAGTATTAATCTATAAAAACTGATCTAAATGACTCTTAAAAATCAAGAAGGCTTGTGTATGTTTTTCATTGCTTCACATATTTTTAAACTTTATTCAGTCTGTTTGGTTTGTTTTAATAGGTGTTAAACAGAGATGCTCTCTCTTTCTGACTGTTCCATAACACTGGATGGCAATTGTGTTATTCCTCTGAAGCAGGAGGTGAAAATGGGGCACAAGTGTAAGGAAAAATTAGTAAAATCCAAGTCTGTAGTTCTAATTCTATTTCTTCCCCCTCTCTCCCTCCCCCCAAATGCTAGCTAAGAGTCCACCACTTCCAAAGTTCATAATTTTCTTAGTTGTAGACTGGTCATTCCTCTTTTGGTGAGAATGTTATTATAGATTGAGTTTTATTAAAACACTTCTGCTTCAATGTAATTTCATCCTTTTCAATATTTACTGAGGAAGTCTGTTACATGTTTGCAATTGCTTAAAACAGAAACAGTTTTTGTCATATTTATTAACACGTGGGGACTGATACTAAATGCCTAATAAAAAAAGGTAATTATCTAAAAAATCGTGGCACTAGAGAAAATTATTAATTCTCTAATATTTCAGTAACTCTGCAATGCTACCCAGTGCTGCAGTGAGCCTGCAACTTCGATGCTTACTTTTTGGTTTTGCACTGTCTTGTACTGATGTACTTCTTACTGCACTGTGTACTCAGGTCGTGTTGTTTACTTCAGGAGGTGTTGTTACATGTGCTTCATTTTGAGAAAAATCATGTGTTCAGTGAAAACAGCCTTGGCAAAGCTCTCTTCATTCCAGCCTTAGTACATTCTCATGGAGGAAGCATCCTTTCTGAGTGTTTCAGTTTGACCCAGCCCATGCAAACTTATGTTCATATGCAAACAGTCTGTCTGTTATATAAATACGAGCTCCTTTATTGCTGTTTGATGTTTCTCAAAGCATTTTTTTTATGATTTGCCTAATCGCTTGACTCACTTAGTGCTTTGTATTGTCAGGAGTGCAGATGTTATGGATATGAAAAAGATTACAGTGTGCACAAAACACAGAAGGGAAATGTGCCAGACAGTGTTTCCAAGTTAAAATCTTTCACAGATATTTGCATGCGTTTTGAATATTGAATATTCCCAGGTTAAAATCTTTCACAGGTATTTGCATGGCTTTTGCGTAGCGAAGCGTTCGTGTGCTTATTAGCTCCACACTACACTTGCAGTTAAAACGTTTGCATATGATTTGCTTTCTCTTCAGTTAAATAAGCTTTACACAGAACTCAGTGTATTAACTCTTTATGCATGACCTATTACTGGGTGGAAGGCACTTAGAGAAAAAAAAAAAGTGGTACTACTTAGCATTTTGTACCAAACACAGGATTTAAAAGGGCAACACGAATATGAAGTGCTTCTGTCAATAGGACCTTTCAGTGACACATGCATGTGCTGGGTGGCATGTTTCCAGGTTTAATGTCATCTGTACCCTACAAAGGAATGAAATTTGAAGCTTATTCTTCACAGCAGATGCAGAAGAAGAGGTATAAGGGATAGATTGTCTTGCTGTTGGTTGCCCCCCCTCCTGAATTCTTTTATGAATTTGTGGCAGGAGCACTGATTTGTTGCCACTTCCATGACTGATAGCATGAACTGTTGATTTGTTGTGTTCCTGACAGTAAATTGCCATTTGTGTTCAGAATATTTCCTAGTATATTAATTTTGAATTCCTTCTGAAGCATGATCAATATTCATCGTTCTTTCAGGTATACAAGCTTGAGTAGAAATTGCTCAAATCCTTGGAAAGTTAATAAAATCCTACAGTTCTTCAAAAACTGGAAGAAAATAAATGTACTCAAAGCCTGACTGTCAGTAGCGATTAATAAATTTTACTGTGGCGTGCTCTGTAGTTCCATGTGTAAAAATCCCCTCCCTGTGTCCAAGTAATCCAGCCATGTGTGTGTGACTAGTCATCTTTTTGAACTGAAATTACTTTCAGTAAATTTTAAGTTGTGGTAACTTTATTACTTTGGTATTTGCAAGTATACTTGCTAAACAGAAACTAATTTACCTATTAATTTACCTGTATTTACCTTTATTTGGTCATGGTAGTGTTGGGTTGGGGGTTGGACTTGATCTTGGAGGTCTTTTCCAACCTAAATGATTCTGTGATTCTATTAGTATATTAATGTTTGACAACCAACATTTTAAAAAACATTTTCATAGGCCCTGGTGCCTTTACCTGCATCTTCATGGCCTTGGAAAGTGGTTTCCACTGTTGTGGCTGCTTGTCTTTTACTGTAATCAGATGGGTCCAGGCAAAGGTGCTATGCAAATATAAAAATCAGTTTGTAGTTTCTGAGAGCAGAAATCATGATATTTCCCCTTACTCCTCTTGATCATTTATGAAATAAAACTAGCCCCCTGTTAGTTCTATGCTGCCATTAAGTATCAAATGCCTCTTCATCACTCCCCTTCATCTGTAAAATGGAAGAATAAAAAACTGATCTAAAGTATTGAGTGCTTTGAGAAATCTAGAACGTGTGATTTGCACTACAAGACTTTTTGCATATGGATATATGGATAGGACTGAAGAATTTGTGTAATGAATGAAATTGGTGGTTTTTTTTCACAATTATTTACACTGCTATTGGTGATGGCTTCATATTTCTTTAGCTTAACACACTGTGCTGGGCAGAACAATAAGCTGTGTTTGTAAGCCTGAGTTTTGCCTGCAGTTTGCATATTTTGTCTTTGAGAGCACACTTGGAGTTCATAAGACTAGGTTCAAAGAAAGGAACTTCTGTTTTTTTCACAGGCTGGTCTTGAAATATTATGAATTTGTTTTCCTTGTTTAGATGATTAACAGGAAAAAAACCCCAACTTTTTCATTATATTGGTTGTTGTCAGCACTGTATGAACATCAGGAATTCAAAGGAGATCTGATTATGCAGGAAAAAGTGTATTATGTAGTCAATTGGTATACCTTGAAGGGAAAATGTGTTTTGAAGCTTATTACAAAATAGATAAATATGCATTTTCTCCAAGAAATATTCTTTAACTTTACAATCTGAAAGTCATTGTTAATGACTGCAGAACTGCGTTTCATAGCTGTAGTAAAAATGCTTTGGGAGCAAGTTTGGAATTTAACTACTGAGATGCAAGAATGACTTCTGTACGGATTAGTAGCCACTTCTAGAGGTTGAGTAGCAGTGTTTCTGGTCACATGAAGACAGTATGTTATAAAATTTGTTATCTGAAAGGGATGTTTAAAAATGTTTCATTTTCTTGATTGTGCTAAAAATAATAGCAGTAGTAAATGAGAAAGCAGACTGAAAATCATCAAAGCCTTTTTTTTTGTTATGTTTCTACTGATTTCCTCAACTGACTTCTGCTGGTAACTATGTGCCCTGGCTGCTTTGCCAGGCTGCTTTTAAATTTCTTCTCTGATGCCTGTACACTTTATTTAAAGCTTCTGGACATCACACCTGTACTCAGGTAGTGTTTTGGGAGCTGATTCATGCTCCTTTACAGATGCTGTCATCTCAGCATTCTTGAACTCATTCTGTGGTGGTGCAAAGTGTCGACAGAAGGTGATGGATAAAGGACCCTGTTCCAGTCTTCCCCATATGCTTTCTTGTCCAAGTATTGTCCTGGGAATTAAAAATTGTATCACCTTTTAGAAAATGTGGAAGACTCTTCTGTCCTCTTACACTATGCAGAATATTTAATCTGCTGGAAGAGAAACTGAGCAGGGTTTTAAAGTTAATCGTGTAGGTGACTTCATCTTCACCACACAGACTAAGCATGTATTGTGTATTTTAGTGTTACAGGTCATCTCTTGTGTAGAATGGAAAAGATACAAATGAAACTCTGCTGTTTTCTGCTCTGGCTGGACATGGCTTTGTGAGCATTACAAACACCTTGGCCTACTTCAGAGTATCTGGTTTTTGGCTGACAGCTCTGGTGCTGGGACACCAGAGCAAGGACAACTTCAGTTGCATTTGTAGCCAGTTTTTAAACAAAACATTGGGCTGTCCAGAGTCTTTTTTACAAACAACTGGACATCCAGACTGTGGGAAGAGGGTAACAGCACCCTTGAAGGCCGTCTCAGAATAAGCTATCTGTATGAGTCAGAGCCCTGTGACCAAGATTACTTTTTTCTGTGGTGTTTAGTGTTTGCTCCTTGAGTCTAAGGAGGTCTTCCATTTTTCATTATAGGTATATAATTGCAACTATCTTTTAATCAGTGCTATAGCTTTTAAAGCTTGTTTTACTTTGTAAAGATGTAATTGAAAGCATTAAGTATTGCCCTAACCAGTCATGCTTATAACCCTCTAATATATAGGTCCCAAACTTAATTTCAAAATGGATAGCTTCTTAAGTGGATTTTTAAGGTATGACTTAAGTTGGCACAACTTCATCTGTGGTCAGATGAGTTTCTGCAGCTTAAGTGTTTTGCTGTTGGCTAATCCCAGGGGGTTCCCTCTGAACATCAGGAAACACTTTCTTACTGAGAGGGTGATCGAGCACTGGCACAGGTTGCTCAGGGAGCTGGACCAGATGACTTCCAGAGGTCCCTGCCAACCTCTCCCCTCTTTTGATTTTCATCCCTAGGGGGAAGCTCTGTGCTGATGCTTCTGTGCATTGCTTCATAACGTGGCATTCAGATTGGAGAAGGCATTTATGCTGTGTCAAAGTAACCACCTTTGAAGATGGAATTAAGCTTTTTTCAGTGATGCCCTATGATAGGACAAGGGGTAATGGGTGCAAATAGGAGCATAGGAGGTTCAAGGTGAATATCAGGAAAAAAATTTTTGTGAGGGTGCCGGAGCACTGGAACAGGCTGCCCAGAGAGGTTGTGGAGTCTCCTTCACTGGAGACATTCAAAACCCGCCTGGACGCCTTCCTGTGTGATGTACTCTAGGTGGCCCTGCTCTGGCAGGGGGGTTGGACTAGATGATCTTTCAAGGTCCCTTCCAACCCCTATGATTCTATGATTCTATGATTTTAAACCAGGCTGAGTATTGTGTGGTGAGGGAGGTCCCAGGGGTGTTCTGTGCTGGTGTGGCTACACTTTTCAGGTGTCTGAAGTAGTTGGTTTGATGGTAGTTCAGAGGTCTGCACTTAAAGTCTTACCTAGAGCAATACAAGGTCAGGTCAGATTTGTTGTCAGCTCTGGTCATGCTCCTTGTGAAAGCAATTTTCTCCACTTCTTTTAGCAGTGTGTTATTAATGAAGTGAAAACATCCTGCAGCAGAAAACAAATATTACTTATTTCAGCAAAACTTCCCATTGTGTCTTTTCCTTTCAAGTCTTAGCACTGATAACTATTTTTTTTTTAGGTCTTCTCTTACTGCAAAATTAGTTTTTAATTCTCTTCTGTAGTGGTGTTTTATGTATGCTTTAGAAACTTCCACGTTTCATGAGCTGAAGGGTGCGCTTAGCAGTCCTTGTGCTATTTTGGAGCACTTTGTGCTGCAACAGCACTTACCAACCAGCCCCAGTCTTTTGTTTTCCTACAATGATGAGTTCTTCCCTGATATACAGTTGTACCAGTTTTAACTAATCACCAAGTGTTTTGATGTATTTTCAGTGTCATGAGCCTATCCTGGGATCCTTCTGTCTGAGCCAGGAATGCAGTATCTGTATAGGATTGCTGTGGGAAAGAAAGAAGTTTGAAGAATGTTTATCTTACAAAAGTCAGCTTGAATTTTAGTATTCGAAGCAGTTTTGGTCTGAATTTACCTTTTTGCAATTTGATGTATGCACAAAATTAGGTGACACAAGCTCAGTGTATGTGACTTAGAAATCTTTTCATGCAAACCCAAGAATGTGTTTCTTGTCTTATGTCCATCAACCCTCCTGCTTGTTACGGGCAGGAAGTCAAATGTTTATTTTGGGATTCAAGAACCTATTTATGTTGTCAGAAGCAACACCCAG
This sequence comes from Merops nubicus, assembly GCF_000691845.1. NCBI lineage: Eukaryota > Metazoa > Chordata > Aves > Coraciiformes > Meropidae > Merops > Merops nubicus. Next base: position 12,177 of record NW_008592100.1, on the reverse strand, counting down.
TTGAATTGTAATGTGTTGCACAGCTTGTGTGTTCTTGGCTTCTGTGACATAATATTCCACCATGTATTATAACCTAATGTAATGTCAGAGATTTGGGGAGCAGGAGGCAGATGATCTGGAGCAAATACCAACCTGTTCTTGACATTTGTGAGCTGGTTCATTAATCAACTAAACTGTGTACTTGTAGCTCAGCAACTCTCTAGCATCTTAAATATTAATTTCCAATGACAGAAAAGCAACAAGAGCAGGAGTAAGGTTTTAACATGGTGTCTGAGACAATTCATCATTTTCAGGTTGTAGTAGCTAAACGCTGGGTTTAATCTGATCATACTTGGTATGTCTTTTTAAAGGCTGCTGTATCTTTTCAGGATGCTTTCTGATGCGGCGAATATCTTGATTTGTGTTCACCCTCACCAGATAAAACTAATTCTTCTGTGAAGAGTCTTGATGGCTGTTCCTATTTTTAATTTGGTTCTAAGGTAGTTAATCACCTTTGGAGTGCTAACAGTAGATTTGGAAAATAGAGCCTGTTAGTCTTTATAATCTATACAATGTTTATGGTAAGGCTGATACCGTTTTGTTAATCAAGTACAGTTAAGAAGTAGATGTGCTTGTGGATACACAGACATAAGCTCTGAAATAGTAGCAGCTGACTTCAAAGGTAAATACAGGTTGAGAACTGCTGCTCGGCCACCCCTGAAGGAAAAGGACAGCTGGTACTTGGGGTGTGGACAGTGATAAGGATGGTTATCTTTGGGGGAAGGAGGAAAAACCTCAGCTTATTTCTCATAGGTGATGATTTGAAGTTCATGTACAGAGTGAAAGGAGTGGTGGCACAGAAGCTTACTGTTCTGTGGGGAGGGTGGTAGTTGGTCTGGCATCCAAAGCCTGTGAATTGTCTCACCTGGGTGATAACAAGGGGTGGTGTGGTGCCTGGTTTGGCTTTTCTGGTGTGTGCTCTGGTGGTACTCTGTTAGGTGGGCATTGCTGGCCAATGGCTCTGTTCCAATGTCTGGAAATGTTGTTGGATGCTAGGTAGCTCAGGGTGCTGACAAAATTTTAGGACTTTTTGGAAAATTCTGCTAGTCCTTAGGGTTGCAAAGAGTCTTTAGTTTGTCAGAAAGGATTGTCAGAAACTTCCTTCCTGAGGGAATTCCTGCAAATTCTGTGCTACTTGGGTTATGTTTTCAGTAATCTATATCTTGCCATTTATCCAGGTAATATTTTGCCTTATACGGTACTTATATTTTTGAAACCCATTTGCTTTATATTAGTTTGTGGTTTTTTTTCAATTTCTTGAGAGGTCTGTTGGGCAGGGAATTAGCTTGGAGCTGTATCTGTACCTCTTACTGTTCCCTTAGTGGTAGGACCATTTTTGCAAATACATATCTATTTATTAGAATCATGGAATGGTTTGGGTTTGAAGGGACCCTAGAAGATCATCTAGTTCCAACCCCCTTGCCACGTGCAGTGACACCTTCCACTAGATCAGGTTGCTCAAAGCCCCATCCAACCTGGTTTTGAACACCTCCAGTGCTGGAGCACCCACAGCCTCCCTGGGCAACCTGTTCAGTGACTCACCACCCTCATAGTGAAAAATAACCCAAATCAAAACAATCTTACAGGTCTCATTGGAGTTTACCTCTAGACTGACATGTATTGATTATTTGAACTTATTTTAATTAAACTTGTTCTATATATAGGCAACAAATATCAAATAATTGCTGCTTGGGATTACTTCTGCTGGTAGAAATCCTTTAATCTTTTCATGCATTATAAGAAGACATTGGATGTGCAGTGATCAAATAAATAGGGTAACAAAAGCAACTGGCAGACTTTGTTACTGTATTATTTGCAGTGCATTGTTAAAATGAAGTACCAAACAAAGATGAAGAGTGACTTTTTGAAGGAATGATATACATTCTGCTTTTTCAAAGGCATTGGTGTTAATTATCCACTCACTTGAAAGAGGTGTAATCGTTTTTCCTACTTGAGATAGTCATCCTAGTAGTGTGTATCAAATTTGCTTCTGTAGCACAATAGACACCACTTAAGTGCATATACAGAAACAGAAATCTCCCTGTGGAGCCGAGGGTGTGATGTACAGAACATTTACATTTGACAGAGATCTTACAGGTTTCAGTTTCCTAGCAAATACTCAACTCTTCATAGGTCACAGAAGACTCCTCTGTCAGTGGAAGGGGAATGTTATACTTGGCTTTCACTTACTTTAGCAAATGGATTTAAATGCTGAACTTTTACCCTTTAACTATTTCACTAATCATCTGTTTTAAAGGGACCAGTGATGATATATTCTAATAATTGATTTTGTACAGGTTTCATCGTGGGTAGTAATATCTTGAAATAAGTGTACCCTTCTGTGGTTTTATTGTGTGCTTCCGAAACATGGTCTCTAAACATCTAGAAGCTGTTGGTGTCACCTCTGATGTATTTTTGACACACAGTTACTGTCCGTACTTTAAAACTTCACCCTGAGGATAGTGATGAAAGATTTGAACCTTTTCAGTGCGTGCCGTAACTTTTTGAATAGTTTTAAGCCTTGCAAGAATTTCTAAAAGTTATGGCCTTCCTGAAAGATCAGGGGCCTTCAATGAGCTTCCTCAAATGGCTAAACCTTTTGATTACCCATTGTGTCCAGAAATAATGTTTAAAAATGCAGAAGCACCACATCTGTAGTAATTCCTAATAGGACCTTAAAAAAAGCTGTGTATCAGAAAATGAAAGAAAAGTTAGTCAGCTGCTTGTTTTATGACACCTAGAAAGGCTCTAGCTTTAATATTAATTTTTATTTTTAAAGATGAGAGAGGAACAGAGAGGGATTTGCTCAAGGTTTTGAACAGGGTCTAATCATTTATTTGTTTGGAGTGTTGAATATTGCTTTTGCAAATGAGTGTAATGCTGGATCTCAAGTTCCTCAGCAAAAATTGAGACTGTTACAAGAATCTTGGCTGTTAGGAGTGGCAAACTTTTGATTTTAAGTTGCCTTTTTTACAGCCTTTAAAAAACTGGTTTCTTCAATCTATCTGCTGTAGATTAATCTTGCTTCTACTTCATAACATAGACTAGTGTGTGAATGCCTAACATGGTTTCAGGCAGGACATTTTTCCAGGAAATTATGCCTGTTATCCTAAGTGTTTGCTTTGTTCGGAGGATTTAATTGTGCTTGATGTGTGTAGATAATAACAACATTTGTTGGGGAGTTTGGACTCTGCGTGCAGTTTAAAATCAAATACAGCAACTGCAGTAGTTATTTTGATAATCCTGCATCGATTGAGAACTTAAGGATGATACAGAATGTGACAAGGATATATGGCTCAGCATGAGGAATACAAATAAAATTCAGTTAATTTTAAACCAAAACTTAGCAATTCACTAAAATGAGCATTTGTGGTGATGTGAAAATGGACCTGCTGTAGATTGTTCCCTGTTTGTAAGAAAGGTACAAGAAAAGTCCTACTTGGTTTGGACTGAGATGGGGCAAAAGCTGTAATTTCAGTATTTTATTTTTTTTTCCTATAAATAAAGCAGAAGTTAAGGCAATGCCATCACTCAGAAACACAGCATTATGGGTGATTCTGAAATGAAAGCTTGGGTGGGACTGGCAGCTGTGGAGTGAAATGGGGAATCACTGTCATCGTCCAGAGAGGGATCCACTGTCCCTGTGTTGGTGGCCACGTGTATGGTCCCAGGCTGTGCAGGACTTCAGGATTTGAGGACAGCTGGTGGCTTTACCTGCTGGCTGGGGATGCAGGCTGGGCAGAGTGCCAGCAGGATGGGGAGTCCAGAAGAACAGGAGTCACCTCATCTGGGGCAGTCTCAGAGCTGCAGATGTTTGGGGCTTAACTCGGGTCTCCCAAGATCTGACTTCTGGACATGGAGGTTGGAGTAGAAGTTCTTAAAGTCTGTTGCCACTCTCAGAGCTGAAAGTGGCTTTTCTTACCGAGAGATGTCAGGAGCATGGTTGGGTTGTTGTGGGGTGGTGGACCCTGAAAGCACATGAGTTTCACATGAGGAACATGATAAAGAAGCTTTGGAGTGCTAAGTGCAGGAACCTCTGCAGTGAAGTAGATGCTTTCTCAGTATTTCAGCTAGTAAGTTTTGGCAAAATACATCTGTTCAAGGCTACTTTCAGCATTGTGTGTTACGTGCCAGATGATGAATGGAAAATACATTGCATGTGTTTGCAGGGCCCAGTGAGAAATTAATAGCTACTAAAAGCCTTTAACAAGTAAAATGCTGTAGTGTCTATTTTGTAATGTAAGTTTGAATAATTTTTTTTTTTCCCTTTTTCAATCCATGCTTGGTGGGGTCTCGGGAGTTTCAAACAACTTCACTTTTTTTGGTGATAAAAGGTTTGTTATCTTTAATAAGAAACAGCAACAGACTATATCCAGGATGTAACAAATACTGTTCTTTTCAAACAGGAAGAAGGACAGCTGGAAATTGTCCTGGGGTGGTAGTGCTTTTACTAATTTCATTTCCAGAATTTTCTGTCAGGCTGTGTATTGCTTTTGCTCCCCCTCTGTTACAGTTGCCTCTTCCCCACTGCTCTTACACATGCATGCCCTCTTTCTCCCTCATGGCATCAGTTGTAACTGTGAAGGTTGGTGTTTCTACTGTTTTTGAAATAAATTATCAAAGGTGACTCTAAACATCTACTGATGGGGGACTGTGGTTAACATTTTGAAGTACCATCAGACACTTCTTTCTGTGTGGGTGTTAGTCAGTTGTCCATACACTGCAGATAGCTCACGCCAGCCTCTGCCATTCCTCAGCTGGGAGAAGAGGAACATCCTCTTACCTGTATCTTTCTGAAAGCATCATAATGTTTCCTGGAGTACTTGCTGTCAGATGAAACACAGAGGTAATTATCAAGGATTTTCATATAACAGTATTCTTATGAATCTGAGTTAAATCAAAATAAAGAGTGGTGTGAGTTTTTCTTGTCTGTCATTTGGAAGACATTTGAATTTTGCTTACATCAACCCTGTACTTTCTTATTCCCTGCATTTGCCTTTAAAAGAAAGTAAGGCCACAACCATGTTTTTCCACAGTTATAGGAAGAGTAGCTACTGGATATTTGAAGTACTTCAGGAATAACTTGTTTTCAGTAAGAGAGAGGCCATTGGGGCAGTAGGCAGGGTTCCATCTATGTTGCCATGTGTATTAACCATTAAAAAGGAACGTAGCTGTATAGAGCTAAATACCTCCATTGGCAGAGCTTTAAAGAGATGCTGGCAGAGGGCTGGTGTGACTGAGGAAGAGGACAAGATGAAAATGTGAATTTAACTGTGTTGTCTCATGGTGACTTTGTTTTCCTGGCTTTATAAGAAGACCAGTAGTAAACGTTTTTATCTGAGTTTAGGATTAGCTAGAAGAGCTTAGAGCAGGACCCTTAGTTAAATGGAAGGGGTGAAGCACTTTGTGGTGGTAAACTTCAGTGCTTTATATAGGTTGAATGTGTGGATGAACACAAGAGACAGGAAGCTGTCTGCTCTGCCTGAGCTTGTGGGAGAACTTGATCGTTCCATGTTGTTGATGGCTGGGACCCTCTGGTGTGAGCTGGTGACCCTAAAGCTGAGTCAAAACCCATATTTCTTTACCTTGCTGGATACATCCTGACAAGGTGTCACTTACAGATGACTTTTTTTTTCCCTTCTTACCTCAAGAGGTCTGTTAATGCACTTGTAGATTGTACTGTTTTTCTTCCTACTGGAAGTGAACGTTACCCTTTAGCAGAGGTTGGTTATGACTACAAGGATTTCACCTTTGTATATTTCATTTTTAAAAATAGGTTTTTGGCTTTTTATTTTTCCTTAAGGTTTGCCACTAGGGTTCACCAAAAGCTTTCTGAAAAATCATGTCAGTATCAAGCAGTTGAGTGGATATTGTGCCAGAGTGGCATGGCTTGTGAGACTTGTAGGAACTTGATATGCTATTTATACAATTCATTTTTTGAAAGCAATGAAAAGGTAAATTAGAGAACATATGCTAAATGAAAACAGCTGTAAAGACAGTGAAGTCATAAGATATAAATATACGAAGGAAGATAGTGATCATGGGAGAGATACTGGATTAAACTTCAGCCATCAGCAGGGAAAAAGAAGAATTTGTGTAAAGATCCCTCTCACAATAGGAGATGTAAAATAAATTGTGGATAACTACAGACCTTGAAGTCTTAAAAGTAAGAAAGTGAAATATCTTCAGTTTATTGAAAGGAGAAAGGTGAAAATGGCTTCTGAAATATCTTGGCTATTCTGTGCTACATAGTGAAATGTAGGTTTTCTGTTGTTACTCCTTATCTCACCTTCAAAGTAGGAAAGACAAAGGTAAACCTAGCTAAAGGAAAGACACTGCCAGTGCCAGTGTCAAGCCTGGGCAGAGAAGGAGAGGACAACCCAAAAAACTGGCTCCTTATGCCATTGGCCTGTGTAGCTCTTCAGCACATCTCCTGCTGTTTCCTTGAAGGAAATGGAAAACCTGCAGACAGCACCAGCAGGCTGAGACTGCACTCTGACTGTGCAGCTCGCTGCCCTGTCACACAGCAACATCATTTCTTGTGGCAGCGCCTGAAAACTTGAGGTGTTGATTCCAAACAAGATGAGAAAATGGATCCTCATACACCACCACCTTCTCTTGTTTATCAAAAGAATCCCCTTATTTTTGGGACTTGCTTCTCCATCAAATAATGCTTGCACAGTGCCTCAAACTAGTGTTTGACTGGTTTGTGCTTGATGAAATCAGACCACTCTGGGACTTTAATGCCACAATTCTCTACACAAATCTGCCATACATGAACTTGTGACACTTGTAAATGCTGCTGAAAGCTTCAAAATAGGCTTGTCTTATTGTATGCAGCCTTGTTAGTACTGGAAGAATATCTTCTGTTTGTTTTTCTTGTTTTTTTTTGTACAAATGACACGAACCTAACAAAACTGGCTCTCTTACAAGAATATTAATTAAACCCGCAATCAAGATTGGGAGGAGATGGAAGAGAAGTAGTGTGTGAAGCTGTAATAGGAATTTCTGTATTGATAAAGAAACACTCAACCTCTTCAAGGGACTGCTTTGTGTGACCAGGGTCTTGTTTTACTTCTCTCCTTGCCAGTTCATTTAGTTAGATGCTGTCAGATAAACAGGCAAGTAAGATGTTGGAGAAGTGGTCTGGATAGACTGAGTATAATAGCGAATAATTGCTGTAGGAGCTGCATGGGCTGGTGTGTCTGTCCAGCATGAGTCTGGGCATGAAGAAAGGGCAGGAAGAGCAGGTGGGGCTGGGTGCATGTTTGCACATCTGCCTGTGCTCAGGCTTTGTTTTTCTTTCCAAATGCATCTTTGTTCTTCTCTTCTCACGTGAATTACTTCTTTACTATTTTGGGTAAACGGGCAGAGAAGTAGAACTGCTACTTTGTCCTAGAGGTTTGTAGCCAAATCATGATGGAAGCCTGTTGGTGGGATTTTGTGAAGGAGCTTGCACTGCATCTGTCGCTGGTGTGTGTAAAGAGTGAACTTCAATTTCTGCTGTGCTCAGTCTGGAGCTTTCACAAGCACTAAATTCTGCTGATAATCTGAACTGGGGATGATGGCTGGGAATTAACCACAGCAGAAGTTTATCTGGCTGCTGGTATGGTACCTTAAGCCCATATCTCCTGCTTTTCAGAAAACTGATAAAGTAGGAAATAGATGAGGTATGAAGGTACTTTTGAAGAAGTCAATAAATAGCCGAAAGCTACACTTTAATAAGTGTTTGGACATATCTGGCTCAAATAGTTTATATATTTTAAGTCTTTTAAAAAGTGATAGATGGAACCTAAATCCATATTCCCTCTGGCATTAGGTATCAGGAGAAATAATTCTGTGGCTTCAGGTATCAGGAGAAATAAGTGGAAGCAAGGCATTTGAAATCAATACATTGCTCCTAGGTACAACTTAATGCAGACAAAATTTGAAGAGAAGAGATTGAAACAGGTACAGGAATAAAATTTAGCTTTAATTTGCAGACTACAGCAAAACCCTAATCCTGGCTCTTGTGAAAATGAATGCAGATCCAAAGTTGTGAAATAGAAGCTCAGTACCATGGGCCATCTTGTACACAGTAGGTGTACTGAAAAAGTAGGAAATCTGTGGGGTAAAGCTGCTCTCCAGATTAACATTGTACATTTATGGTCTCATTTAAGGAATGTAATTACCTAAGATCTGTTTCAAACTACACTTCAAATGAAGCAAAGAATTCTTCTTCATTTGCTTGGGTGTTTTGCTGTGCTTCAGAATTTCCTGCTGCACTGCTTTGAGCTTCCTTTTGTTGGATGTACTTGTGGCTTGCAGGGCCTGGAAGTGTGAGAGGCTTCATCAAGTAGGTGATTCAAGTGATGCTGTTGCATTTTATAAAGGCCTTTGGCTTCTGTCTGTTGTGCCTAGCCCAGCAGGTTGTTACCTGGGTGTGTGATAGGACTGGAGCAACCCTTAATTTATGTTTTCTTCTTTCTGCCCCACAGACATAGTGAGGGAGAGCCATTAACATCTCATTAGCTCTGCAGAGGGAAGGATTGGCTGAGGTGAGGCTTGTCAGAGCATTACACCTAAGGAAGATTAAAATGATCTTCCTGGAGTAGAATCCAGTCAGTTTTTCCTGATTCTGAAATATTTACTCCTGTTTACAGCAGATTAATTTAGAATCATGTTGTATACAGAAAAACATAAATTTCATTCTTCATTCACCTTTGGCTTTGGTGTGAGCTTATGAACTTAGCTGCTTATGCTCAAATATAGTGTTTTTTTAACTTTAAAAAAAATTCTCAGTTTGTGAAATTTTCAAATAAATAGTTTAGACAATATTTCTGAATAGCATTTATTGTCTCTCTGGTCTTGACATCATCAGTTGCACTTAAATTTTCCCAGTTGTTTGGAAACTTTGTTCTCTAAAACATAATCGGATCCTCTTAGTTGCTTTTAACGAGCAAGCTTTCTTCTGAGCCTATAGATAAAGAAAGTGGAGATCTCTGAAGTGTTGGACCAAAATTGACAACACAGTTGTTTTTCCATGAGCCTTGTGACAACTAGTGATTCTTCTGGAGCTCACACATCAGCTGTCATCCTTCCAAGGCAATAGGTAGACTTCAGTAGATGCTCTGAGACAATCAGGAACACATCTGCAAGAGTTGTGTTTGAGCACTCATGGGGAGTTTTTGAAATACTGTAATCTGGTTTTGTTATGTTAGGGTTTGTTTTTTTGTTGTTGTTGTTTGTGGTTTATTTGTTGGGGTTTTTTTTGGTGTTTAGGAACAGGCCTGAAGTTGGGGACAACTTGGCTGAGATCTTGGCTTATTTGCGTAGACTTTATGTGGCTTGATCAAGTTCTAGAAACTCTGAAACCATTTGCCTATATTCATAAGATGAAAAGGAATTGGTGCAGGGCTGGGTGCATATTTAATACATGGGTGTTGAAGATAAATCAGTTAATATTTGCCATGCGTTTCGAAACTGTCCTTACCTGGTATTGTGCAAGACTTCTTTTGTTGATGGTTGACTTCCGACTGTTAGTGACTAAGATAAAAGCAACGAGTCTGTATTTGCTCATTTGAATAACTTGTGTTTTGCCTACCAAGCTGTATGTAGGGAGTACAAAGAGACAAAGCACTGAACCATACTGCCTGTGCTATTTCTGGAAGATTAAACAGGCTTAAGACTTAGAGGAGGAGGAGTTTTCTGGGATTTTTCCAAATTCTGTCAACAAAACAAATTCTACCTGCGTTAGTCATCGGAATGAGTCGTCGGAGTTATTTGTATGTCCCAGTGTAGCCTGGCTAAAACAAGCTGCTTGACCTTGTTTCTGATGTAGTGGGGCTTCCCCTGTGAGACTGATAAATCACTCATTAATACTCTACATAATGAAATTGTTTACACTAACATTAAGTCTCCAGTGAAGTGCAAGGAGCAGTCAAATTTTGGAATGCATGAGGTTCTGTTTATGCTTGAGAGCAGGATGAAATGCCCACCTTAGAGCACCATGCTATGGCACCTGCATCTGCTGCTGCCCAGGAGAATTTGGGTGCCTTAACACTCCTTGGTACTGTGCAGAACAGACCCTGGCTACACTTAGGCTTTCTGTCACCACACCTCTTAGCTATCAATGACATTTCTCCTCTCTTGTTTTAAGGTCTTGTCTTGTTCAAGGAATGGTTGAGTGATCCGTGTTTCTCAAAGTACTAAAGTTTTTATTTTGAAGGAATGAGCTAAACCCCATGAGCCTTTTCCATCCACCTTTGGCATATAATGCCCTGTGCAAAGAGACCTTTGACTATGTGATATTAATATCACACAGTCATGAGAAGAATGTGGCCCAGAAACTCATGTTGTGTTGGAAGAAGCTACATTTAGAACATAGTCATGAATCTATACTTCTAAATAGGATGTCTTTCCTTGAAGATGTCTGTCTGGGAGCTGTTTGACAGGAGAATTTGAACTGTAGAAGGCAGACTAAAACCCAGCCCAAATGAAAATGTTTTCAGCACACAGCACTATACACATAGTTGAAGATGGATGCAATTAAACTATAGATTTTGGTCTGATAAACAAGGATAGCGAGATGATAAGATGTGGAAATGATCAATCCCTTTCTTGACTGGAAGTAATATGATGTGTTTGGTGGCTGCAGATGTGGTGGCACACACCTGTAGGAAACTTTAGGAAAGTTAACATTCAAATGAGGAAAAAATGAAAGGAAATTATTGAAATGCAGTTTTAGAATGTAATTACCTGCTGCTACAACCTCAAATATCCTTAGATGCCTTCATGTCTGGAAAATTTAGAGAGTTAAAGAAGACAAAATAGTCAAGTAACAGTCAATTCCTGTTGTCTGTGCTGGGTAAACAGGCAGAAACATCAGCTGGACATTGCAATAGGAGTTGAAATGGAAGTTATAATCTAATTGGAGTCTTGACACTGTCAGAAGATAAATGTTTAAAGTATACTTAGTTCTTCTGTTCATGACTTTTGGCACCTTAGGTGTTGCTAAGGTGGACTGAAGCTTTCCTACCCAGCTCTGTGTGTCTGGGTGCTACAGTAAAAATCCCAAGCTGCTCCAAGCAGGAGTACAACTGAAAAGTGCGTAGAAAGTGGGAGAAAAAGGTGGCTTACTCCAGGGATCATCTAGGACCCAGGCTGCAGCCTGTGCTGTGTCTAGAGCAGAGGTGGAAGGCATGTAGAGAATGGATTACTCACATCAAAATCTCAGTGTAAATAAGACTGTGCTACTGATGGTCACACAGTAGAAGGAGAATGTGAAATTTATGGTCATTGATGTTTTGAAGTAAAATTTGTTCTTTCACATGCCCTTTCTGTGCTGGGCCCTGTGTTCAGTACACCTGTGCAAGGCCTGAAGGGTTCTCTTAATATGCATGCTCTGAAATACCAATTATTTAGTTAAAAGATACCTTCAGAGTAACCTTGAAGTCATGCACCTCTTTTTTGGTGCTGGACAGAGAGAAGTGTCCTTTGAGAGCAAACACAGCATCCCTATCTGGAAGGCTTTATAAGCCCTGTCTGCAGTCCAGCAGTACCTGCTGTGGAGATGTCTACCACTCAAGAATGAATTTAATGAAAATACTCAGTTTCTTAAGAAACAGGAGTAAACAGAAAAGCTTATTTGTGTAATTTGCTCATTAATGGAAATGTTAATGGAGAATAAAAATAGCAACTTTGCACATTTGCAGTTTAAATTAGGGCAAGGGGCATGATGGGGGAATTAGTTTTTTTTAATAACAACCTGTCCACATTACCTGATTTGATCAGCAGCCTGTCTTCCCTGTGGAGCTTTAAATAACATAGTTACAGGGTGAACCAAGCTGCTGTATTTTCGTTAATTGTGGATGGGTGAATTTGTGATGAGCAGAGTATCTCAGAAATCCAATGAGAAAGCAAAATTCATGTTGCAATCAAGTTGACCCTGCTATATTTTAATAGTGCTGATAAGAGAGGAGTGGGACGGTTTTGGAAAGCATTTGGAATCTGTAAAGTTAGTGCTTCCAGCATGTGTTGGAGTGGTTTGTATCATTGGTAAATGCATCGTAGGTCTTTGGAGGTGGGAGCTGCTAATGTGGCTCTGAGATTTCAAACAAATGCCACCTAGGAGTTCATGATCATAGAATCATAGAATCA
>NW_008592099.1:3525-3956 GCF_000691845.1 Merops nubicus | reverse complement strand
CGGGGGGATGGGGCACGGCCCCTCTGAAGCCACGCTACGGGCTCGGGCTGGGTTTCACCACCGAGGTCAGGAACACGTCCCGCTCCTCAAGGGGCAGCTGCAAGGACTCTCCCAGGGCAATTTCCCAGCCGCAGTTTGGGTTCATTCCTCTGCCTGCACTTGGCAGGTGGGAGCGGGACCCGCCTGAGGCGCAGCCAGGGACCTGGGATGGGGCACGGCCCCTCTGAAGCCACGCTACGGGCTCGGGCTGGGTTTCACCACCGAGGTCAGGAACACGTCCCGCTCCTCAAGGGGCAGCTGCAAGGACTCTCCCAGGGCAATTTCCCAGCCGCAGTTTGGGTTCATTCCTCTGCCTGCACTTGGCAGGTGGGAGCGGGACCCGCCTGAGGCGCAGCCAGGGACCTGCCCGGCCACCAGCTCTGCCACGTGTC
>NW_008592099.1:1532-3507 GCF_000691845.1 Merops nubicus | reverse complement strand
GTGTCAGCTGAAGTTTTAAGCGCAGATCAAGCTTTTGGGCACATTTTGCTGTTGATGGTGTGAGATGAGCCGTGGGGAGCACAAGGCTGTGAGGTGGGGAAGCAGTGCCTGGGCGATGGACCCGGAGCCTGCCTGAGGTGGAGGCATCTCCACCAACCTGCAGGCTACGAGTCAGGCTTGACAGGACAGAAAAGTCTTCTCAAAACCACTACCTAGAAAACCCATTTGCATTTTTTCCTGTGGTGTGGTTAACAATAACTAATATTATTCAACAACAGAAGAGATTTCTTGTAAACTTCATATTTATTGATTTTTTTTTTTTGGGACAGATTAGATCTTCTGAATCCCAAAGTGTACATATATATTTATATATAGCTTTCTCCATAGGGAAAACACATTTATCAAAGGAGGAGAGACATTTCTAAAGTGCCCCTTGTTATACAGTACTGAACACCACTTCTAAGAGCATTAGCATAAATCTGAAGGTTCTGAGCAGGACTGACAGACGTGGGGAGAGAAGGGCTGCGGTCGGCTCCTTCCCCCACAGGACAGAAAGACGTTTGCTGACTTTAAAAAACAAAGTGAAAAAAACCCAAAGAAATGCTTCTGGTAGCCACGGAAAAGGCAGATGAGAATGGGGAGACCCCAGACGTCTGGAGCAGCTCAGGCTGGCCGAGCGGGACAAGCCGCTCCTCAAGTGGGGGCTGGCGCCGGGGTCCAGACCCAGCAGCACCATGAACTCCAAGGGCAGAGAAAGGCTGGCAAAGCCGTGGGACTCGGACACGAGCAGGGGGGTGACACTGTTACCTTCAAACCACAAGGGAGCTAAGGATGAGAGGGTCAGCAGCATCACCTCTCCATCAGTAAAGGCCGTTAAATGACACGCCAGGAAGCTCCTTTGCCTGTCTCAGAGTGGGAACTCTTCTCCACATGACCTGTGCTTCCTCCCGGGCGCTGCTGTGCCTGGGGCACTGCCAGCTACCAGCGTCTCTCCTGGGACTGGAAGCCCAGGTGGGAGCCCTGGGGGTGGCCGTGAGCGGGTGGGAGCAGTTTCCAAAGCAGAAAGCACACAGGCCAGAAGAGCAGGAGCGACCCGCGTGGGCTGATCCCACAGGTCCCACCAACACAGGACACAGGGAACACCAGGGACAGAGGGGCCCTGGGCCAGCACTCCTGTGCTGAGCCCCACTTCCCAATCCAGGATTTTTCTCCTTCAGTAAGCTCAGCCACTCTTGACAAGAGATGCAGCCTCCTGCCTTGAGCTTGGGTTGGGACAGTGAAGAAAGGCAGAAAGGGGCCTCCTCCCACTCCTAAGGCAGCTACAGAAGGTAAAGCCACATGGTTCCTCTCAAGAAGGGAGATGACCCATTAGAAAATACTGTTTTCAAGAGTTTCTGATTAGAATCTACCTAATGCTGATCTCCAAAATACTGGCACACAAAAGAACCTCCCTGGGGAAGCACCTGCCTGTGCAGGAGGGGGTGAAGCCCTGGCGATGCTGCTGACCCCAGAACCAACGGTGCACTGCAGCGAGAGCAAACGATCTGCTTAAGTGTGATTTAAGGATAAAGAATCCTTGAAGACTTGTCCATTCTGCTGTAGACACTGTGCTAGAACATGGATGAGACCTTCCTGGACTCAAGGATGCAAGAACAGAAAAGCAAGAATAAAAAAAAGAAGTGTTACCTACAGAGCAAGCCAAGGCTTTAGGAACAAGTGAACGCAATTCTCAGCCACGCCTGCTCAGAAGGCACAAACAGGCTCCATCTCGCCTGCAGCCACCACTCCTGCCTTTTTTTTTCCGCCCCCCCCCCCCCCCCCCTGCCTCCAGCAGCTTCGGCCATCGCGTGGACGGGATGAACTGCCAGCTCTCCTCAGCTGAACCTCTGCCCCTGCTGACAGCACTGCACGGATCCCTCTTCCCACAGCAGATCCCGACCCGCGCCGCAGCCGCCCAGCCCAGCGCCAGCCGCCT
>NW_008592099.1:0-1381 GCF_000691845.1 Merops nubicus | reverse complement strand
TGCCTCCGGGCACCATCCTCCATCCTGCCCCAAGGAAAACCTCTGCTGGCTACAGCAGGAACCCTGCCCGCGTCAAGGAGTGCAGAGGGTTCGTTTCCCAAGGAGAGGAAGAGGGCAGGGAGCAGCAGAGCAGACCCAGGCAGGAGCCATGCACGCTCCTCCCAGCCACTCCCGGGGCGGGCAGGGCAGAGCCCCTCCCTCCCCTCCTCTCCCCAGGGACTGTGCCAGGGCCGGCGGGACCTGACCTGGGCACCGGGAGGACGAAGAGGGTTGCTCAGGACGAGGGGCTGTTCTTTGGTGCACATCTCCCTGTCGTCTGTCAGACACAAGCCATACACACCCATCTCCTGCACTACACCCGCAGCCTACACGAGCCTAGGCTGGGTTTCTTTTCCCCCTGAAGTAAAAAAGCTGTTCCAACTGCCTGCGCTTGGGAAGACACCACATGCACATTCATCCCTTCCCTAACCCACGGACTCTCACACTAAAACCGGTCAGTTCAGGAACAAAGCAACAAAGAGTAACCCATGCAGGAAATCTACCTAATTCTGTTGGTTTTCTTGTCCCGGGTTCTGCTCTGTCAGGCCAGATAAACACACTGCAAGCTGCCAGCACAAAGTACCTGCCCCTGCAAGACAAAAACGAACCCAACAATCCTGGGGGCTCGGGACTGGCATGAGGAATCCTGAAAGGGGGAGTGCCATGCACAGAGATCTGCCAAACCAGTTACTGCATCAGCAAAACCAAGCCAAAACAAGAACAAAACCCCCCAAAAAACCATCCGAACAGAACATTGCCAACCATTAAAATAATAAAAAACGTTATTTTTTTGACAGAGCTATGAAAATCAAGTCAGTTATAAAACTGCAACAAATGAAGTCCAGTTGTGTATTCTTTTTCCTTTTATTAGACAGGACAGAGAATTTCCTTAAAATGCCGTAACAAGTCACAGTGATCTTAGATGGTTTCTTGAAATGTAAGATACTGACGGGAAATACTTTAACATATTAATTTCCTTTTTTTTTTTGTGGCTATATGTACCCTGGTCCACCAAACCATCTGTCTTAAAGTTTCTTGTTTAGAGAGGACACTCTGCCTTCTTCCTCCAAAAATGAATTTTGTCTAATACTCCTGCAAAATAATCAACCTTACAAAAGGCCTTCTTCAAATGTTATATTTATATATATGTATATACATATATACACACACATACACACATATATATAAATATAGACTTCTATGTTTTTTTTCCCATTCTACGCAACGTCTCAATAGAGAGATCAGCAATTTTTATTCTACAAAGAAGCAACACATAAAAGGGGAAAATTAAAACTCTTAAGAACAACATATCCATATTTCACCGATTACACATAAAAGGAAA
>NW_008592098.1:9295-16750 GCF_000691845.1 Merops nubicus | reverse complement strand
CCAAGCCTCAAACCACAACAAACAAGAACAAATATTTGTAGTTCTAGACCTCTCATGTAAATGAAGGGAATTCACAAGGTTGTCATCTTTCCCGATATTTTGACCACCTCTGTCTTTCACATTGTCATAGTCGTGATTTCTTTACACGTTTTCTTCTGAGGGTTTTTGAGGGAAAATCCTAGCCTCTCTCTCTGTAGTGGGAGAGTTTTGAAATATAACAAAACTGTAGCAGTGAAGGTCAATTGTTTGTGTATGCATCAGAATGAAATATCATCTTTGATGTTTGGAGAGTTATTACTGTATTTAATGCATAAATCTGAGACTTGGGTCATCAGGGTCACCCACATTGTCAGGAGTCACACATACCTACCCTTGAAATCACTGCTGCATTTTCCTCCCACATAACTTACAGTCTGACCCACAACTACTTCCACCTCCTCCCCTGGGCTCTGTATGCCTTGCTGCCAGCCAGGCTCATCTCTGTGCCTCCTGGGCCACAAAAAGTAACACCCAGCCTGGCATTAAAGCCTTTGTCCTTCTGTTCTGATGCCCAGGGGTTTAGGAGGGCCTCTCATGCCCAAGCCTCCCTCAGCTGGCCCCAGTGAGCTGCCTGGGGACTGAGCTGGTGCTGGCGGGGTCTGGGCAGCAGGACCCCACAGAGGAACAGCCTCTCGTCATCTCCAAAATAATACTTCTGTGTGTCTGGCAGAATCCATTAGTGGCTCAATTTATCAGTTCACATCGAATGCCTGTTAGGAATTACTGAAAACAACATTACAGCCTAACATTTTATTCTTTCTGTAAATGCAAATGAGCATGTGCGCTCACTCGCTTCGCAGGTCAAGTGTCCTCTGCTTACCTCTTTCTTAAACAGCAGTTTCATTAACTTTTGGGTGTAACACATGATGTTGCAAGATCATGATGAACTATTCCTGAAATTTGTCAAATAATGAGCTAGATCACCTTTCAAGCCTGAATGAACTAAGCCAAAAAATCAGTAGATAGAATTGATATTAATATGTTATTTGAAAAGCATTTACTCTTACAAATGTTAGATGTCTCTGTCTACAGTGGTAATTCTACTAGAATATCCTTGATGATTTCTGCTAGTTTGAAGTTGCATATATCGCATTGAAGTTATTTATTTACTTATTTACCCCGACTCTCATTAACAACTGTAAAAGGTTTGTGTAAGATTTAAATGTGGGCCTCAACTGAGAGTCTGCAGCAAGAAGTATTGTCTGGAGCTTGTTCTGTTCTATCATTATACACCAGTGGGGGTTTTTTTGATAAATGCATGGGACATAGAGACTTTAAGTAAAGACTCTATTTTAAGTCACTATGCCAGAGCATGTGATGATTAACCTCAAGTTTTCTTTATTTTATCTGCTAGATGACAGAACCTTACAGCTTAAATGTGCATCAGCCTGCTACAGCTCTTTGTGTACCAGGCGGTGAGCTGCACAAGCCATGGGATGAAATCGAGTGGCATGGTTCTGTTTGTTTCTTCAGGAAAACCTTTGATGAGCAGAGAAAGTAATTAATCAGATGTATCCTTCCACAAAAATCAAACAAGTTGCCAACTCTTGCCAGATGGCCAATGCCTGTTATTGAGAAAGAAGTCACTTAACTGTACTCTGTGGGTAAAATCCAAACCCTTTTGAAGCCAGGGCTTCATCTACATTTAAAGTTTCAGTAAAACAAATCCACTTTTGTATAAAAATTATTTTTGTTTTAAATGATAATTTAGTTTAAGCAAAAGAAATCCCCAGTTTTAATTTGATCTTTCTGTTTTCCTTTAATGCTTATTTCTGAGATTATTGACATTTAGATGATAAAATATCCTTATTGCAATCAATATATCAGTTTAGCTGCTGGTTTCTAAATTCATAAATTTAGGTTGTCTTCAACTGGATTGAACACCTGATAAAACAAAGATTATAAATGAAGGAAGTTGGTCACTCTATGATCCTTTAGCTTTTGAAGGGCAATACCATCATTCATCAGTTTGGCTATTCTTGAATTATATTGTAATTTGACTTAAGGGAGAAATAACAAGAAACTGAGTGGGAGCAAAGGAAGCATGCTCAAGCTCTGAAAAGAAAAATAAACAGTATAAGAGTTAAATAGTAAGGGATACAGAAATCAAAACAGATTTCATTGATGTCTTATTCTCTAATGAAATGAACTATATTCCGTTCAACTGATATGCCTGTGGTAATTGGCATCACCAATCATGTTCCAAAGGACCGCTGTGAATGAGATTTACCAGAAAAGAATAGTGAATTAAATGACTGCATGTGAGGAGCACAGACTTTCCCCCTCATTTATTCGAGATTGAACATAATAACCAAGGAAAACTGACGTAGCTAACCACTTCTGACTTCTGTAAATTGATATGGGATGGAGCTGTCATCTCCTAATCAGATTAAGTCCTTTCTTTAGGCCATTTTTAATCCAAGTTTAACCATGAGGTTTTACTTTAGGGGAAAGTAAACTGCTTGGTGTTCAGCTGCTAAACATTATTGATTTAATAAAATGACCAAAAGATAATACTCCACACGTGACCAAACATTTCAGTTGTAGCATGTATTTTGTGAATGCCTTTTCACATGTCCCTTACAACATTTGGATCATGTAAGTAAACTGGGAACCAATCAACTCAATTGCTTTAAACCTGAATTTAATATTATAGCATATTTGTTCTTTTGAATTGCTGGGATAAGGGAAAACTTGGAACACAGTCATTAACAAACAAAGACACATATAAAGATGGAAAGGTAGTTTTTATTAGGTATATTACAAAGTAGCCTCTTATTGCATATGCAATTAAAAGAACTTATACTAGAAAATGCAGGAAATGGAGCAGCAATACTTAAAAACAATTAAGAAACTAGAATATCATTTACTGTAGTCACAAACTTCTCAGAGCTCCACATTGTACTCGCACCCAATTTTAAATTTTTCATTTACCCTAAATTATCAGTGATAGTTCTTAATTATCACTTCTGTTACAATGACCTCATTTACATTCCTCACACACTGCAGATGTCAGCATTTTTCTGGATTTACTGCTTCATACTTGAACTGGAGGCTTACCATATCTTCTAGGTTTTTCAGCCTCTATAGCTTATAGTATTACAGTCCCCCTTATGCTAACTTAAATCTACCTAATATCCCAATAATGCCTGAATTCTAAAACCTGATTATCCCTTCCACTTCTGCAAGGGATGAAATGATGATCCTCTTTCAAGAGATGATGAAGGAGCAATAGCAATAATCCTAGCTTTTTAGGATTCCACGGGAGCTATGTGCAGTCAGAGGCCCCCAGGATTTCAGAAAACAAATGAGCAAAATTAGAACAAAACCTGTGAAAGTGATCTCATGTAGTCTAACATGTTTGAATAGCAAGTCATGTTATTAGCTACACAGATCTTCTAAGTTCCTCTGTTGTCACTGTTCTGCAGAGATCATTAATCTTTGGGAACAGGAAGAGTGATTGCTTAAGAAAGAGCTGCTCCACTGTGTTGTTAGGGTAGGGACAAACATCACTCAGTGCCTTCCCTCCTAAACTGGGACTGCTTTTCAGTGATATTTGTGACCAAGAGCCACATCTCCTTTCCTTTCCAAGCACTTTGCATGTGAGAATACAACAATCTAGAATCCTAAAAACCAATTTGATCTAGCTTTGTAGTCTTCTTTTCTGCTGTGGTTTAATTCTCCTTATGTATCAGATTCTTTCCTGCTACAGATACTGTTGTCTGCTTCAGAGAAGTGTGACAGCCAGTTGTTCTCATGTAGGTATTTCACAAAAAAATACAGAAAAGATATGTGACTACTATTTATTCCATCACTGTGGCACGTGAGTAGTAACTTATATTATACTGTTCACTGCTATACCCTCTTGCTTCAAATTAAAATAGAATTGATCTCTAAACAAATTCTGAAACAGTATTTTAACATTTGAGGTTTACCCTGGAATAAACACAATGGTACTCCTGATAATCAAAGACTTTTTGCCTTAATAGAAGTATGTCTTCCATTCTATAAAAGTAACAGATGCTTTAAAATTGTTGCATATGTGGTAACATTAATTCCTTTTTTCAAAAGGCTCAGGTGAATCAAAAAGAAATTTCATTGACAATGTTTTGGAATTAAAGTCATTTAGAATTAAATTAATTGTGTCAATTTCTGAGGAACCTTCATCTTCTAATTGGTGAATGTGACTTCAAGGGACTGATGTCACTTCTAATATTTTTATTTTAATGCAGTACAGGCTGCTTCCTCTTCAGTAGGAATGAAGCAATAAATTTATAAAAACAAACACAAGAACCAAGGAATTTCTCCAAATAATTGAGTAAAAGAGTCTGGTATCTAGTTTTTCAGGAAGGTATATGAAACTTAAAATGTATGAGAAACTTGCTTTTAGTGCACTAGCTCATATTAAAAACATGCCAATAAGGACTCAGAGAGAGGCAGGATTCATAACAAAACCTGACTGTTACTTGTTTGTTACTTGTCTCTTCCCTCATTTTTCTATCTCATCTGCAAGTAAACTGCAGGCCTGCTGAATGGATCTCGTTTAGCCAGAACTCTTACTTACAAAGCTTATCTACTTTCTGTCTCTAGATAAATTGTTCCATAATACTGCTTTCCAGTCTGGTTGAACTGGACTAACCTTTGGAGTGTAAATGAAATCCCCAAATTCTCTTTCCATTCCCACAGCACAAGCAGTGGTAACTCCTACAGAATGGCAATTAAGTATCTCTCATTTCAAAGTCATAAAAATCATCCCAACTGTATGAAATAGTTCTTTCTTTTCTCCTAGCATAGTAAGGCAGAAATCCCAGCTTGCAAGGTAATATCTGTTGGTTCTCCTCATTGAGTTTCTCCAGTTTCATGACATTTCCTGTTAATATTCTGTAACAACAACAACAAAAAGAATAGAAGTGTTTGTTGGGTCCAGTTTGACAGTAATCCCATGGTTAAGGGAAATATAACAGCCTAAAACTCTAGTATATTATTGCCTATGTAGAAAAGCAAGTGTTAGCATAGTTCAACATTTTACCAAAAAGATGGTTTATATAATAAATAATAAAGAATAAATAATGATGTTTCTATAATGTAATAAATGAATTTGAAGTCATAAATGAAGTTTTTATTCATTCTTAAATGAATACTTGTCAAGAAAGTTACATGTTTTTCCCTCATAAATGTTTCTATTTCTGATTTGGAAATATTTGCTGTGGTTAAACCTTATATGGACTTTTTGGTTAAACCCTGACTGATAGCCAAGATTGTGAAGTACCATAACTTTTTGACAATCCCAGTAATTCCTGGAAGGCTTTTAAAAATTTACATCAGCTATTTGAAAGCCACAAATCAGATTCTAGTATTTTTAGATGAATGCAAACCCATGTTGTTATTAAACCTGAAAGGTACCAACGTCTCTGAGCTTGACAGCATCCCATGGAAGATATATTTCCTGCTGCTACAGAAACATTAAGGTGATCCAAAGGTAAATCAGCAGTGACAGATCAGTGACCATATTGCACACTCAGCATTCTCAGGAGAACTGTGTTTGTCTGTATATCTCATGCTTTTCTTGTCTAAACAGTTTTCGTATCCATAATTAACGTGAGGATTTGATAACCTTAAAACATTTATTTGCAAGGCGTTTTCAAGCAAAATAAAAAATAGCTCATGCTGTGGCTGCCTCCCTTTCTGTTACTGGACTACAGGTTTGGGCAGCATGGTATATAAATTGAAGTCTCTGACACTTTAATGTTGCTGTAGCAGCTACAAAACAAAATACACTGAAGTAAGTCAGTTATAGAAGAAGCTGAGATATGCATTGCAACATTACAAAATAAGCAAATATAGCTCAGGAGTTTGTTGTTTCTCTCATCTCTATAGACTTTATATGCTTATATTTCTACTGATAGAATAGCTCCACATTTATACATATAAAACCTCCATATTTATACATATAAATAAGATCTAAAGTTATTCATATTTTTAAAGGGACATTAATGAGTAGCCTTATGCCATGGCCTTCTTTGGATTGCTTTATAAAGAATATGTGATTACTTACACAAGGGCAGAAGTCGTTCGATTTCTTTAATAAATCACAAATGTTTTGAGATGGTTTTCTAATAATGAATTCTTAGCATCTACATCAATGCTGAAAGAAGTTAAGGAAACAGTCCAGGGAGCACTGCCATAGAAAATCAACAAAAATGTTAAGTACTCTCATGAAAATATCAGTAGTAGTATTAAGGCACAATAAGTTTGAGCATCGTATTTAGTTAAAATTCCAACCCCTCCCAATGTATTCTCTTGCACAGAAAACATTGATTCCAGGATACATTTTATTTTCAAAAGACAGACAAAAAGAAAGAAAGAAATCTTGACTATCCCCTTTAAGGATTAATCTTGCTCTTATTCATTACTCTTGGATCCTGGGAAAAGTAAAACCACTATCTTAGGTGACTTTAAAGGACCTAAAATACATCAGTAGCTTCTCCTTCAAAGGTGAGATTGAAGAAGCTACCATGATCATACCTGCAAGAAAAAAAACAGTATAACACCAAAAAAGTTACCAGTTAGAATTTTTACATGCCTTTTTTCCTTTGATGTAAAAAAAAAACTTTTGCGAGATGAATGTAGACTTAAAAACAGTGAAAATACTTTAAAAATATAGTGGAAGACTTAACCTTTTGACTTCAGCCCAGTGTCCCAAAACCTACTGAAAATGTTCAAGGTGATTCAGTGAAATGAGTTCAAAGCACTGAAATCTCATCTGCAGCTAAGACTTGAAATAGCCCTTTTATTTGAAAAGCTTTCTCCTCAATTTCCATATTCCTCTTCTTTCTTCCTATGACATTGCACTCTTTCTCTTTGTCCTAGTTTCAGCTGGAATAAAGTTAATTTTCTTCTTAGTAGCCGGTACAGGGTTGTGTTCTGGATTTAGGATGAGAATAATGTTGGTAACACACTGATGGTTTAGATGCTGCTGAGCAGTGTTTATAGTAAGTCAAGGACTTCCCAGGTTCTCCCACTGCCCTGCCAGCGGAGGCCGGGAGTGCACAAGGAGCTGGGAGGGCACAGCCAGGAGAGCTCACCCAAATGGGCACCCAAAGGGGTCACCACACCACAGGATGTCATGCCCAGCATCTAAACTGGGGGGAGATGGCCAGGGGACACCACGGCTCAGGTTTGGCTGCCCATCAGTCAGCAGGTGGTGAGCAATTTTATTGTGCATCCTGTTGTTGTTATTTTTTTCTGTCCTATTAAATTATCTTTATCTCAACCCATGACTTTTACTATTTTTTTTTTTTTCCAAATTCTCCCCCCACTCTATTGAGCGGGGGACTGAGCAAGCAGCTGTGTGTATTTAATTGTTAGCTGGTATTAAAAAAAGAGACTCTTCACCTCAGTTATTTCTCCCACTGT
>NW_008592098.1:0-9248 GCF_000691845.1 Merops nubicus | reverse complement strand
CGGCTAGATCACTCGTTTCATTCCGAGCTGAGTCAATCCTTCCTTAGCTGCAGTTCCCACGAGTGAACAGGGGGATTCTGCTTGCAGAAATGCTGTGTCAGCAGAGGGTGGGCTGACTGCCACAGACTTGGAAATTATGAAAAAAAAAAGATGAAAGCAAAATGCTGTCAACACCAAGCACAAAAACGGGCTGGTTTTATACCAGTTGTGGCTCCTGACATGAATATTAAATATTGCAAGTGGGCAAAAAACAATTATTTGAAGATTTTTGGAAGTGATGTTTTATAAAGGACTTGACATTAAAAAAAAAACAGAAAGTAAGCGGCTCTATTAAGTATTAGACCTTGTACCTGCATAACAATGGCAAACATATTTAGGCTACCAAAAATACAAATACTATCATAAAAATCTGCTCAAACCCTCAAATAATAATATAGAGGGAAATAAAATTGTCATCTGTTTTCTTTATATTAAAGCAGCTCTATTAATGAACTCAGAGTACTGTCTTGCAATAATGTTTCAGCTAAAATTGGAACTCTGGTGTTACTATCTATGTTGAGTTTGGTTATTTTTTTAAAAAAAAGAAGTCTTGCCTTTTGACTGTTACAGTATAAGGGCATAAGGGCTTTTTACAGTGAATCTAATGGCTGGAATATGCTAAGGAGCATTATTATTACATTATTACTGAACTTTACAAACATTTAGTGAGGAGTACAAAGAATTAACAAAGAGGTTGTTTAACAATAATCAAATACTAAAAATGGTGTTGATACTTCTTATAAGGACTCTGTTGGCTTCAACTGTATTGAATCAGTTATAAGCTCTAAAATATACAAATAGATTTAAATGTAATTGCTTGTGTTACTATTACTACAGCTTTCATTTTAACATGTGTCAAGCTAGTCACCTCCTTGTAAAAGCTTTCTAGCATATAATCAATCCCCTCCAGCCTTTGCTTGGATATACACAATAGATTTTAACTCTGTTGACAAAATAAGTAAAAATATCTAAAGGAAAAATATTTTGGAGGATACAGAGAAATGAAAATCAAGACTTATCATGAAAGAAGAATGAACCAGCTTTACAGTTCTGATTGATCCAGACTTTTTCTTCGTTCCCCCTCATGCATGCAGCACTTCATGTAACCCCTTTTTCTGGACACATTACATAGGTAGCATCTGAAAAAAAAATTTCATCACTGAAAAAAACAGCTACAGTTCTTTGCTGTGTGCTGACTGCAAAGAGTTTCCAGTTAGAATTACATTTCATCAAGACAATGCCAGCAGGCTTCAGGATGGTTAAGCCTCCAATTTTAATTGAACCGCCTTTAGCTGGTGATAAAATCTGTCTTTTTAAACAGGCAAACTGCACAGTTCCTGTAGCAAGTGAAATTCAAGTTGGATTTGCATTCAGGATAATTACATGGAGTTGGATCTAATTGATTTAGTTGAAATGTATGTTTTATTCACCAGAGTGCTACAAAATGTAATTCTTTTCTTTAGACTATCCTGCTTTTTTCCATTTTCCATTTCACTCTTCTATTTTTCATTTTTGTTATCATGTTGTTCCTTTCAGAATACTTTATACGTAAGGAGTGAAGCATGAGAAGAATTCTCTGGTTGAAAATCAAGGTTCTTCAGAGTTTCCATGGATATGGAATATTAGTTTAAACACTAAACTTAATTCACCATATCCATTTTCTACAGCCAAATCTATTCATCACTGTGTGAAATTCAGAGAAATACATTCCACTAATTTACAAGATGGTAATACCAGCAATCCCTGGAATTTTTCCAGCTTCCTATGTTAAAAAAAAAAGAAAAAACAAGACAAAGCATTTTTTTCCCCCCAAGATATTTGTTAACAAAAGCATTTTTTAAAACAAGTTATATCCAAGAATAACATGATTATAGTCTTTAAAGGTATGAAATCAGTCCACTATAATAAACACATCAGCCATGTATAAACAGAGCATAAGATAGTCTTGGGAGGGAAGAGTGAAAAATGAAAGCAGTGCATTCTTTAAATTTCATCATACGAATAAAGTTGTAAGCATTAATAAAATAAAATAAAATTCTTAATTAAAGAGGTAGGAAAAGGAGTAATCATCCTTGGAGGTATTTAAAAGATGTGTAGATGTGGCCTTTAGGGATATGGTTTAGTGGTGGACTTGGCAGTGCTGGGTTAATGGTGGGACTCGATGATCTCAAAGATCTTTCCCAGCCTACAGGATTCTATATTACAGGTTATTTTTAAAATATGCAATGTGTGACTGAGGCAATATGAAACTGGCCACAACTGTCCATGGTGTATTTAAGCTCTTAGCATGGAGAAGTCAGTCTATCCCTGTCCAGCAGAACAGGCAAGTATGACTATTATCTTGAGTGCTCCAGCAAACCCATGTTTATTATATTCATAAAGAAAAGAGGAGATTACTATAAAATGATGTCTTGCTTTCTGTTTGCATGGCTGTGCAGGCATGGCTGAGAGCAAAATACTGCCTGTGACATCCACCCTCCCTTGTCCAACAGGTGCCATTTAGCCAGAGGCCTAATTTGCAGCTGAGCAAATACATGGACACGTCATTATTTTTCAATGATGGTGAGAAAGTAATGGTTCATCTTCAGTTGGGAACACAATATTCAGAGTGAAAAAAAGTGATATTCAGCTATAAAAGCTAGCAAATGCAGTAAAAAATTATTCTCTAAATTATGCATGTTGTTTATTAAAAAAATTTTAAAAAGCAGATTTTTCTATCCAAAATAATCTGCAGCTGAAAGTATGACTAATGATCCACCTTCCAGCAACGTGTTGTAATCTTTTCAGGGCAGAGGTGTTCAGGGGAGGCACACAGAACTCATGCTGAGTGCACACACCTCAAATACTGCACAAGTGTATCTCAGGTGACAGCAGGTCTGCCACTCAGGATTACCCCAGCACAAGGATGGTCAGACTGCTTTTACAACCCCTTTTACAACGCTGGAGAAAGCCCAGAGTTTTGTCATCCATTATAATGAGTAAGAAATGAGGGCAGCAAAACCCATTGCAAATTATCACCCAAGATTATTACGCTGCTTCTTGACCATTTATCTCTCTTCTTTTTTATGTTTGCCTTCTTTTTGCTAACAGTTAAATTAGATGTTAATGGAAAAACAAAACAAATCAGAACAAAACATTTTAAAAACCTATTATTCTAGGAAGAAAAAAATGAATGCACTCAAGTGGAAGAAGAAGATTGATTGATCAACTTTCAGGTAAACCTTCTTGTCTGAAGTGTAGCAACAAAGGAATGCTTCTTTATTGGCCAGATAGTTCAGATTTCTGTTCACTCTTAGTAAAAACCTTTTTTATAACATTTATAAAACTTTATTACAGAGTTATGAGAAGAAAATTAGATTTCATAACTTGCCTGAGATCTTGAGGGACCTGCATCTATAAGCTTTAAAATCATTATTAAACTTAATGGAGCTATTCTGATAAAATGTGTGCTTCTTCTCATTTTGCTGAAAATTTTAACCGTATTTTTTCTTTCCTGGAGAGGTAAGATTGTCTCTGGCAATCATTAGAGAAGTTATTTTATTTTAAAAATCTGTTAATAATAAGTAGTTGATGTTATAAGCCATTTGGAACTTACAGACATATTCTTCAGAGGGACTTAAAAATTAGGATAAATCATTGTGTAGTTGATGTCACCTGAACTCCCCTATGCAATGAGCATGTTTTGGGAACCTAGTTGCTGTTCTTGTAAATATGTACAGAGCAACTATGAACAACTATTGGTTCATCCTGTCCCTATATATAATTGTGAATTATAGAAGTTCTAAATTACGTGTACTAAATTCTAGTGATGTCAAAATTAAATAGTTGGAACACTAGGAAGAAGGAATTCTCTGTACTGAAGGATGTGCATCTGCCTGAGGTACAGTTAAGAGAGGTTCCTCCAGAGGAATGTTCAGAGTTTGCAGCCTGGTCTAGCTCTCCAGACTAGCCCCTGAGAGGTCCTGTCTCTACTGTATGTACAGCTGAAGGACATCAGCCACACAAGTTAGAGTTTTCAAGCAGGTACCTAAATCTGGGTGATATGAGTAGCTCCTTATAATGAATTCTCAAAGTCTCCTCGCAAATCCTGTCTCATGTGTTCTGAAGTTTAGTATAAGGATATAAACTGTATATTCTAACAGACATCTTCTGAAAACCAGATGTATTCTAGCTCTAGGTTTAAAAAGTGCAAGTAAATTAGGATGAATGATTTAATATTCCTGCTAATAAAAAACTTTTCCCATTAAACTTAGTGTAAAATCATTTTAACCTCCCTTAGAACTACATATTGGGGTAACATTCACAGAGATACCCTTATGATGAGTGGTACCATTTTTAATCCTATTGAAGACATTAGTTTCATCCTTGAGATACCTAGACAAAGCTAAACAGCCAAACAGTGACCAAAAAAAGTAATCATAGATTTCCTTTGAAAGTTAAGTAATGTTATAAAAGCAGGAACATCATATCCAAAGCTATTTTAAATTAGAGTTACTAGGCAAGATCCTCAGCAGAAGTAAATAAAAATGTTACAATTAAATCAACTACACTCTGACTTTAAAATTTGTAGTTTAAACCAAGTTTGTTTCTTTTTCAGACTGTTTTTCTGGAACCTGGTTTCTGAATTTACCATGGATCTTTTTACCACATAATTCTGAAAATTCCCTTCTCTTCAGGTCATCTTTGAATTTAAAGACACAAACTCAGCTCAAACTATTCATCAGGTAATTTGTTCTTATTTCAACTTCTGCTATTCACACTTTGGGGCTTTTTTGCCCCTAGAACTCCTGCTTGTTGCATTTCCATGACAAAGTCTTCTTTCCAAACACAGTAAAGTTCTGAGGTTATACTAAACAGAATAAAGTGGGTATTCTTCTCTTGAATGCATTTTCAGGTTTTTTTTCTGTTGAAAATGCTGGAAATCCAGCAGTGTTTTACAGAACAGATTATAGTCAAATTCCTGTTCTGACTACTCACAGCTTGCTTATTTAAATCTTTCCAGATGATTTATAAGTTATTATCATATAGCATAATTTCTGCACTGAGGCTATGTATTTAGGTTACCATAGAGTCCTAGCAACAGGTGTAAGCTTGCAAATAACTGTGTAACCACAAAATTAACATTCTTGTTTTCTCTTAAGTAATTAAAAGTTTTCTGCAGTCCTTAGAATTTTAAGTAAGGCTGCACAAAACTGGTTATCCAGAAGAGAGTATACAGATATTTACTTCCATAATTCATAGCTGAAATTATTTGTTCCCTGAATAGGATGACTGCTGAGCCAGAAATTTAAAATTCAGAGTCATGGCTATGCCAACCTCCTCCATTACAAGTTTCTTCAAACAGTATAGAGAAACAGCCCAAGAGTCTAGATAGGGATTATTCAACTGAAAAGAAAAAAAAAAAAAGGAAGAAGATTTTAAAAACTGACTAATAGGTGTCAAGCAGAAAGTTCTCTATCTTTTTTTCCCTGTCTGTAAATATGTACTGAAAGAGAATATATCAGAGGCAAGACTAAGCACTAGAATTTGAAAAATCAAGATACACGTTCCCTATAGCTGTGGGTGTTTGGATATACCTGACTATAACTGGCTTCAGTTCACAGCCTATATTCCAGCTGCAGTTCAGTAGTCTGGATTGATTGATTTATTTAAGCAGAATAGGCTACTCTTGTATTTCCTTCTTTGATTATGAATTTTCTCAGAATCACCTATTATAATGAGAAAACAGTTTTCAACATGTAATATGACACAACCTTACACTAATCACTGAAGAACTAGGACTTGC
Organism: Merops nubicus; assembly: GCF_000691845.1. Classification (NCBI taxonomy): domain Eukaryota; kingdom Metazoa; phylum Chordata; class Aves; order Coraciiformes; family Meropidae; genus Merops; species Merops nubicus. The sequence continues at coordinate 3,424 of NW_008592098.1, read as the reverse complement.
TAATATGGCAAATTACAAAAAATACTGTGGATAATATACATAGATTTTCAAAAGTCAACTGAAATGTGGTAGGGAAATGTCATAATTGGTTCTATGCATTAGGAGTAAAATTTTAATGTAGTTTAATGCAATTTTTAACATGAGCTTGAAAAGCTTTTCCAAATACACAAAAGACTTGGCTGGAAGCTATAGTTCTTCAGCTTGTATTACTTAGTATGATTAAGGCATAACTCAATCGTCTAGACATGTTGTGTTTCAATTTAAATAGTTTTGATCTCATTATTTTAGATTTTGGTTAGTTTTGAGGGTATATTAGGGGAAAAAAATTAATCAAAAGAGAAGAAATAAGAAGTTCTTAAAAGTCACTTTGATTCTTACTCTGTTAGATCTCACTATTAAAAGTATTAAAGAGGAATAATTTTCTACAGAAAAAAAAAGCTAAACTTGATGCCCACAGTGTTCTATTACGTAGACAGCAGCAAGTGGACAATGGTAAGCCTCTGATCTTCACACTGTTATAAGATAATTGAAGTTGAGAGGGTTATTCTAACGTAACAGAGAGAAGAGTGAGGCCCAGTCTTTTGAACTGACTATTTAAAAATCATGAATGAGAATATTTTTAATAAGAGGAGTTTCTGTAATGAAACATAATTTTAATGATTCCAGAAACCCAGGCCCGTCAGGGTGACAGACAAGAGATTTTCTGAGATTTCCCAGGCATAAAACTGGAAACATTATATAGATGTGATGGGAGGAAGTCTGGCTTCTCATTTTGGAAAAATTATAGCCTTGCAGTCTTTTTGAAACACTTGATTCCAAGGCAGTGATGATACAGAGATTTGAACTCATTGCAGCATAGTTTTATTGGCCGTAAACATTTGTACCAGGCTGATATAACAGCGTGCTACAGATTTCTCTACAGAAAACAGGAGCCGACAATACATAACAAATAATCTCCAAGTAAAAGTATGGGTTGCTTTTTAGTCAGTCACTGTCTACCCTGAGGTGTGGGCAGTGAAGACCTTGGCACACTCAGATGCACAGCCAAGGGGATTCTCCAGGTATTCTGTTTACAGCAGTTAACTTAAAGTTAAAAGAACACAAGACATGACTTGTTGTCAATGGACTTAAATTAGGAAGCTGCTTAAATGCTTTACTGAATCATAATCTTATAACTTTAATTTTCCTGTGGTGTATTAAAAAATTGAATAAAATAATTGTTTAGTGATTTTTTCAAATAACCATTCATAATGTGTGGTGTTTAATGAACAAAGCACGATGAAGTCTATACTTTGAATTTTTTTCACCTAATTAACTTTTATTTATAGAAGTAATTGTATTTAAATCAAGAGAAGCAGCAGTGCACTTTTTCCTATGAGCAAGACTTTCAAGGATAAATTGAAAATTATAAATAAATACATGTTTTATATTGGGGAATAATTTTAATATCTTAGTGTGTGTCACGCGTGTCTGCCCTATAGCACCTAGAGTTACTGCAGGACCTACAGATAGTAATTTTAGCTTTTAAAAAACATTATAGAAGACAGACAGAGGAGGTGGTGTAGTCAAAAAGCAAGGTATTTGACAGAACCTCTGATGGGTTTTTATTTCCAGTATTTGACTACTTTGGATACTTCAAATTAATGCACAATCTTAAATGCAAAGAAAAGTCCTGCAGTATAAGAGGCCATGGCTTCTTATGCTTCTTTTTTCTCTTGCTTAAATAATAAACATTCCTTTATCTGGTTGAAGCAGAAATTGAACCTTCAGAGTTCCAGCTACGCTAATTTAGTGTCTGATTCCACACCTCTTTAAAGAAATAAGAAACATTAACATATTGGCATGTTTAATACACCTACATGTAACAAAGATTCTGTCACTTGGTTCATACAACAGCTTTTATTAATTAAAACTATTTTATAAATTTATTAAATTAAAGCTATTGCTTTAAAGTTGCTGTTAAAAGTTGTTCTGATAATAACTGTAGCTTTTTCTGTAGAAGAAGAGCATACTATTAGTCCTAGGTACCTACAAGAAGTTGGTAGATTCTACCAATTCCTTCTTGTACTTTTGTTACCTTTTTTATTGTAATGATGCCTGAATAGACAGAGGAGAGTTCCTTTAACTACCTTCCATTTCAATCTTCAGAAGTTCTGCCATTCAGCAACTTAAAGGAGTGGGCTCCAGAGAAAGACCCCAAGGTATGAAAGGTTAAAACCCAATATTTTTTCCTTTAAAAAAAAGGACTGATGGGATTCAAACTGGTTTTACATTGATTTTATATATAAGATTCTCTATAGTGTATTAAAAGCTACAACTGTTATTAAGACAGTTACTAAGACAGGAAATGCACTAGTGCATTTCTGAAACACATCTATCATATCTAAGGGAGTACAACAGAATACAAGCATATTACACGTAAATATTTTAAACTCAAGTGTCAGGAAACAGAATTTGCTACTCTAATATTTCATTTCTGTAACAGCACACAAAAATTGCCAAGAATGCTTATGGCCCCTAAGCTCAATAATGTGACACCAAACGTTTCATTCACAGTCCTTAAGAAACAGAATAATGTTTCTTACAGATTTTTGCCTTATGCTGCCATCTAAAACTTGCATGGAACATGCCCCGGAGCGGCCTATGATGTTAGTACAGAGAAAGGAGACACTTATAACTGAAAGGAAAGTACTGTTAGGTGCCAACGTATCTTTGTTTTTTCATTGCCATGAGGTGAACAGGGATGCTGTGCCGTGCTATGCTGCCATCCTACACAAGACTGATGCAGCACTGAAAACCCTTCATGCCTAATTAGTCATTTTTTCAGTTATTATAATAGGAATATGTCCCAGCTGATATGAAGGCCTGAGTGTGCAGAGGGCTAGAGTACATAAAACATACAACTCCAGAGAGCATCCCTTTGGAGTCCAGAAATTAGGTACATGCTGGAACTCTGCTAAAGTAGTTGTTCAAATCTGGTGGCTTTCCAGTGTGGTGGTGTTCCAGCTCCTGCACCTCTCTGCACCCCACGCACGCAGCTCCCCTGGCCTTCTGTGCAGGGACTGTCTGGCAGCTCCAGACTTTCTTCACGTTAAGTAATGTATCGTAATAACTTTAAAATAATAACATTACTTTTTAATAACATATCGTAATTATCGTAATACTTGATCTTTTTCTTGATGTATGAAGAACCAGAGCAAGTGGGTAGATGTGAGCAGAGGTAACTGTTAGCAAAGTGACACTCATTCCCAAAATCTTATGCTCTCACCCAACATTTTGTTGGATCGGTCCACTGATGGGAAGACACAATAATGTGAGGGAAGTGTCAAAAATGCTGCTTTTCTGGGCTGCAGTGACGCCAGCACTCAATAGGAACCTGCTGCCTTTCGGTGCTGCCGAGGCAAGGCGAGGTGACGCCCACGCC
>NW_008592097.1:0-60687 GCF_000691845.1 Merops nubicus | reverse complement strand
AGGGAAGGGAAGGGAAGGGAAGGGTGTCACTATTACTGAGGTGTGAAGACACATGAACCTGAGTGAGACGCAGCATTTCTGTTCTATTAATTCCAAGTAACATCTGAGGAAAAGGAAGATGTGTGAGGATAATTGTGAAAGAACAGGAAAGCATGGGTTTATTGCTAAAAGACAAGGTTAGTAAGTCTGACTCTAACTAGGAGTATGCTACAGGCACCTTCTAATGTTAACCTGGTAAAGTGATGGACCTGAGCTGGTGAGATAGATGTGTCTGTTAGTGTGTGTGTGCATATGCATTTGTGTGTGTGCATAATGTGAAGCGTGGAATTGTGCTGCATATTTTGAGAAGCAGTAAGATTGTTGGTTTTTTTTTTTAAACAGAGGTGTAAGGTGACTCATTGAGGTACAGAGATACAGTGGTTTCTTTAAGGTCTTTATATTAATTTTGAGCAGCTGGGGGTGGGGAAGTTTCTGGGATCGGTATTTCCTTTGATGTGGACTATTGAAATCCTGCCCTGGGAGGGATGTGCATTTTACAGCTCTTGTCTGCAGGCAGTGTGAGATAGCTCCTGCCTGGAAACAGGCTTGTGCAAGGGCTGCTTTGGCCTGACCCACTGCCCGTGCCTACACTGTGCTGAAGGCAGTGGGACGTCAGAAGATACCTATTGTCTTCCTGAACTGCTTTTTTTCTGGAAGTAGACTGAGCTTCCCACACTTAACGTGAAGTTGAACAGGAGTTTCGCCTTTAAAGTTTAGTGTTGGCAATGACTGTGTTAATATATAGGTGATAATTGTTGTTTTGTCCTTTCCTAATGCACTGTCCTCTGTACTGAGAATGAGGGTGACAGCAAGTCCATTCTTGTAGGAGCCAAACTCTTTCATGGAATGTGAAAGTGTATGCTAAAGGAAACATTTAGAAATTTATAAGCATATAAGAAGCCCAGCTGGGCACACAAATCTTTGCTAACAAAAGAGAGAGGTAGTAAGAATCTCATTCTAGGGATTTTTTTTAATATAGAAGCACAATTTGACATACAAAACTTGGAAATAGTAATTTTTTTCCCAAACTGTGCAAATGTATGCTGCCTGTGTTCCAGGGACTCATCTCCATAGGTTCATCTCAATCTTCTGGTGTAAAATCTGAAATATTCTGGGGGATCTTCCTGGTGTGTTATGGTTTTATGGACATGAACTCTTTTTTGACTTTGGAAAATCCTGATTATTGTGGATATTCAATTTTCAAAGTACTTAACATGTTCTCGGTGACCCATAGGCATGGTATTTTGTGATGCAAATGTAGTCAGATTATTTCTTCTATATAATAGAAAAGGTACCTGTACAAGCTCTCCAGTTCTCTTCCTGCTTTCTTCAGTGAAAAAGAAGCTGCATGATGAGTAAAATGAACTTAGAGACTGAAAAAATCCTTGTTCCTATTGTACAAGTCCTCCATAGTAGTTTCTGGATTTGTTTCTTCTTCGATGTGAAGGGCAATACAGTCAAAGAATACTGAGCATACTGAGAAGCAAACAAAGTCTGTTATGACTTCAAAGTGGTGTATCCAACCTTGCTCTTTTGGAGCACTGGTCTGCCAATAGCTTCATCAAAGTCTTCTGAAAATGACAGATGTATGGCAGCTCCTTATATAAATTCTGCTTCTAGACTGTCTCTCTCTAGACCCTTTTCTGTCCAGTAGTGAAGAGGCATAGCCATCAAATATTGTGCCATTTTACAGGAATGGTGCTCAGCACCAAAATTTTATCTTCTTTTTGGCCGTGGCTGCTACAAAGTGCTTTGTACTCAGCTGGTAGCTGTTAGAGATAGTTCAAAAACACTGTAGTACAAACAACTGAACCCATATTGCGTTTTAGCCTGCATGATAAAATAATTGTAGGCAATTTTTTTTTTTTCTGTGTCTTGTCATTCACAAAGTGGATGCAGTGGTTATGGGGGAGAGTCAAGGGAAGTGGGAGAGGCTGAGCAGTTGAGTCAGGGCCATCAGTCTCACTGGGGGAGACAGGATATCTCCTTTTTCTTACACTTTAGTCCTTTGGTGGGCAGGAGCAATAGCCTTGCAAGTGTTAATATCTAGGTAGTAATACGGAGTGGATTTAACACTGCATGAATGCATACCTCAGTGGCTTAATGCACACCTCTCTCTGCTTCATTTGTGAGACACTCCACTGAGGTTCACTTTCATGTGGCACCAGGCAGGATTATCCCTACAAGAATGTCCAGCGCGATCACAGGGTTGTTTGAGTGGCTTGATCTATATGCTACTTTTTTTCCAGGTATAGCTGGTTGTCTTTTTAAAATACTTTTTAAGGTCTTCTTTGTGTTTGCTGCACCCGGAGACTCTGCACTGGTGGTTCAGAGCTGTGCTTCAGGCAGGGAGGCTGGGGAGAGGAGGAGGAGGATTTGTAGTTCAGATCTAAGGAGGAAGGAACATCGTAGTGTTGCTACCTGTAGGGCTGGGCAGGGACTCTGGTGATCGCTGTGCGTTTCCGTGATAGCCTGGCATAGCTACTGGGGTGATGATCTAGGCTGCTTTTCAACAGGGAGATGTGACATACAGTGTCACAGAGAGTGAGTCTATTCTGCTATAAAGTAATTGAAATTGTGCTGGAAGGTGGCAGTCCATTTTGAACTGTAAATATTTACTAATAGAGCATAATAAATAGTCTGAACCTCTTCCCCATCTTCTGCTCCAGTCTCTTGAGCCAGCTGGCTGTGATGCAAATTGGGACACAGTGATTTCACACTGTACCTCCAAGCAAAGACAGTGCAAGTTTCTTTTTGTAGTTTGGGATGACATTTCTCATATGTATGCTTCTCTGCTTATGGCAGGCCTTTTGGCATACACATTCTCTAGCTGTCTCTGTCTGAGGTTAACAGCTTTTCCTGGGGAAAAAAAAAAAAAGGTAAATTGTGATGAGTTACCCCTAGCCATGAAATAGCAAAATCTGGAAAAATACAGGAGATGCAGCAAATGAAATTAGGCTCACAGTGCCTGGGCTTTGCTGGAAAACAAATACAGGCTTAATTGGGGATTGCAAATTGGGATACACACAGAACTTCAGTGTAAATCTCTGATCCTGCTGGCTTGCAAGAGCCCTTCCAAAGTATTTGGTTGTAACTGTACGTCAAAAATAAGCTGGAGCAATATTTGTGGAGTATCTAGAAGCCTGTAAATTTCTCAGATAACAACCTAATGTCCATAGCCTGCCCTAAATACCTCAAAAGCTGGTATCTCTGCCGTGAAGGTAGAGATTAGATGGCTGAACTATGGCTCTGTGGAAGTTAATCCTTTTATGGATGCTGTTGCTTGTAAAGTTTCAGACAACAAAGTAGTTTTTCACTAACATTACCATCTTGCTGGGCTGTGTGCTAACCCTTCACCAGTATTTGTAAGTTGTTACTCTTTTGAAGAGCTGAAATCAGAAAAGTCTCTGCTGACCATAATATCTCATTTTTGCCCAAGATGTGGGAAGTCTGTTGTCAGCCCATGCCTGCACCTTTTATCTCTGTTAGCAGAAAATCTGCTGAGAGGCGTCTAGTTCTTGGTGGTAGTTAAAATTATTTAATATTCAGCGTTCTGTGAGCACTGCTATGAATTTTTACTGATTTTTATTCATAGTCTTGTCAAGTGTGTGAAAAATGTAAGGCCTGTAAGTCTATTTACCTTTGTAAAACAGAAAATCAGAATGATTTGTCTCCCCTGGAGAAGCTCTTAAATTGTACATGTGTTTAACAGTACTTTGAAAAAAAATCATCTTCTCCTATTTTCAAAAGTATGAAACTAGTTTTGTTTTTGTTTTTTTTTTTCTTACACTTTCATTGAGTATGAATGATGTATTTGTTTTAATATCGGAAGTGTAATTTTTTATCCAATTATAGGGTTTTTTTGGTTCATTAATGACCCAACGTATCTCTAAGCAGCATCTTCTGTTTTAATAGACAGGGTTTGCTTGGAAGTATTGTGAAAGATTTTATATACTCTTAGTTAAGACCCCCTGATACAGCTACACACGTGCTCAGCTTCTTTTAAACAGCTGAACAGTGTACCTGATGACTTGCCATGCTTGAGAACCATGAGCAGAGGCCACAAAGCATGCACCCTCTTTTTTCCTCCCTCATGCCACCGTGCCACATGTAAGCTCGTAGTCAGAAGTGCCCATATCTGCTTCTGATGTCTTACCAAGTGGTCCCAGGCTTGCTGTGTTTCAGGCTCTGTTTCCCATCTGGCTTCAGGGGGCTGTGGGGTGCTGCTGCCTCTGGGAATGTGGGGCTCCTGGCAGGCAATCCCTGTGGGAGCTGTGGGGTAGAGAGGGGCTGGCTAGAGCTCTCTGTGGGGGGACATCCCTGCTCAGGAGCTGCTCCTGCTTCTGGGGCTGCTGGAGGGTGGTGCTCACAGCCCTCTGGGTGAGGGAAGGACGTGCTCCTGGCCTCGAGATACCACCAGCCCTGCACGTAGGCAGTGTATGGGTGGGAGGCGGCTACGGGCTGTGTGGCAGCGAGGGTGGAGTGAGCAGATGCAGTCTGCTGTCCTGTGGAGAGCATCAGCCTTCTCACTGACTCTAGGCTTGCTTTGATTTTTCCATACCTTAATGAATAGCTTGTTCACAACCTTTGCTAGGGTGATGGTGGACTTTGTGTTAACCAAAGGTGAATGCCAAGATTGACAATCAAATTTAGTTTGTGCCTGACCTGAATAGAAATGCAACTCTTTTCTACTTCTACCCTCTATATTGCTTTCTCAGGACACAACAGCCTGTGATGTGTGTTAAATCTCCATCATTTTGTTACTCCTTCCCCACCTCACCCCCTTCCCCATGACATTAACCAGGGTTCGAGAGGTTTAGAGAGGCACTGTCCAAAGGGGGATGTGGGGGAAGGGGCTTTGCTGACTGAAGGGCTGAGTGGCACATACGCTCAGCAGCAGTGGTGCTCAGCAGTGTCATTGCGTTCAGATGATAACGTCCCACCAAACCTGATGTAGTTTCCTTTTCAGGAACCAGCGTAGATTTTTGATTTGATTTGATTCTCTCAGCGATAAATGCTGGGCTTTGGGTAACCATCTCTTTCTCCTTTGTGTTACAGAGCTCCAACATGGGAGGCAAACTGAGCAAGAAGAAGAAGGGGTACAGTGTCAATGATGAAAAAGCTAAAGACAAAGACAAGAAGGCTGAAGGAGCAGCAACTGAGGAAGAGGAGACTCCAAAGGAGACTGAGGGTGCCCAGCCAACCACAGAGACCACAGAAGTGAAGGAGAACAACAAGGAGGAGAAGGGCGAAAAGGATACTCAGGTCGCTGCTAATAAGACAGAAGAGAAGGAAGGGGAGAAGGAGAAAACCGTGACCCAGGAAGAAGCCCAGAAACCAGAGCCAGAGAAGTCTGTTGTTGATGCGAAAGTAGAGCCACAGAAGAACAATGAGCAGGCACCCAAGCAAGAGGAGCCGCCTGCAGCCTCTGCTCCTGCTGCCAGTAGCGAAGCGCCCAAAACTTCTGAGCCTAGCAATGATGCAAAAGCTTCCCAGCCTTCAGAAGCCACAGCTCCCAGTAAAGCAGATGACAAGAGCAAAGAGGAAGGGGAAGCCAAAAAGACTGAGGCTCCCGCAGCGCCTGCAGCCCAAGAAACTAAAAGTGAAGTGGCCCCAGCTTCAGACTCAAAACCTAGCAGCAGCGAGGCTGCGCCTTCTTCCAAGGAGACGGTGGCGACAGCAGCACCTAGTTCAACTGCTAAGGCCTCGGACCCTGCAGCCCCACCAGAGGAAGCGAAACCTTCTGAAGTTCCAGCAACTAATTCGGATCAAACCATAGCAGTGCAAGATTAAATTGGACAGCCTGTTGAAACAACCACTTAAAACAACCCGTGTCTTTTTTTTATTTTTTCAGCTATACTAACTCCTTTCAGATCTGAAATAACAAATATGTATTGCCCAGAAAAAAAAAAAAAGGAGAAAAAAGAAAAAATGAAAAGGATGTCCCATCAAGTTGGGAGGGAGGGAGGGGGGAGAATCCAAATAGTATTTTTGTGGGGAAATATCTAATATACTTTCTGCCAGCTTGACACAAGTCCTAGATTAAAAAAGAAAAAGTAAAATAAATGGATGTCTGAAAGTACAGCACATCTTTTGTATCTGAACTGCTGTAAATGCACTCCACCGATGTATCAAAATCTTCTTTTTGTTCTGTAATGGGGTTTGGGAGTGATGCGTTTGATTCTGCCCACTAGGTTTGTGCCAAGGCAATCAGATCTTTATGAAAGCAGTATTTTCTGTGGTTTTTTTTTTTTTTATTTACAGCCTTTCTTATTTTGATATTTTTTTTATGCAGTGGATGAATGCCAACTTTCAGACAAAACCCACTTAGCTGTCCACATATTTCTCAATGCCAATCCTCCAATTCTTCCTCTCCAAATATTTTTTGGGAGTAAAAAGCATTTTCATCTACTTAGCCTACCTAGATTTCTCATGACGAGTTAATGCATGTCTGTGGTTGGGTGCACCTGTAGTTCTGTTTATTGGTCAGTGGAAATGAAAAAGTCTGCGTTCATTGCAGTTCCAGTTTCTCTTCCATTCTGTGTCACAGACACCAACACACACTCATTGGAAAACAAATGAAAAAAAAAAAAAAACAAAATGTACAATGGATGCATTGAAATTATATGTAATTGTATAAATGGTGCAACAGTAATAAAAGTTAAATAATTTAAAAAATATAAAAGTGTAAAGACTCATTAAATCTTCACTTTTACATTTTGGGAACTAGACAAAGGAGATTCTTGCACTTGGAGAAGAAGTTTTACATCCTGGGCTGTTTACTCTCCTGTTTATAGTGTAGTAGAGGCAAACAAAGAACCATCAACTGCATGATCCTAGAAACATGCTGCCATAAATTCCTACTTCAATAGCCACGATCATTCACAGGTGAAGCTGGAAGAAGTGGTGAATGAACAGCCCTTCTCAGATGTTTTGCCCCCAGCAAAGTAGAAATGGCCTTTGCCTGCCTTAATCTGTGACATGAGTGCTCTCTTGCTATTTTAAAGAGATAGAGGCACGCTGACTGGGTTTTAACTGGGAGTAAGACAGTGGATTGGGTAAACTGATATTTTGAAAGAAGGCAATTGAATTTAATCCTATTAAAATATTCCTAGTGCTGATACACTTTGTTCTTCTCCCCATTGCTGTTGTGCAGGAGATGAACCCCAGCTGCCACAAAAGGCCAGTTCTCTGTATTTCAAATATGGGTAACCTTGTGTAGCTGAGCAGAGTTTAGCCTGAAAACAACATATTCAGTTGTTTTGCCTGTTTCCCCCATTTTTATTCAGAAGAACTGCTGAATAATTGCAGTTTCTGCTGAGTGGCATCCTTGCTGGATATAGATGATTTCAGTGCACAGCTCAGGATTCACAAAACTGTTTAAAGAAGCCTATTTGGTCTTCCCACTGATAGCTCTGTGAACAGTTCTGAGAGAAGTGAGCAGTGGTGAATAGAAACACAACTTGTACATGTACCAAAGGGCTAAGTAGACTTGTATTTAGTAAATTAGGGAGATATTGTTTTGAAATAATATAAATTATTTCACATACTCTCCATTGAGTGAGGACAATTCACTCTACAGATTTCTGTAATTGTTGTCCTTTATTCAGAAATACAAGTTTCCTACACTGTGGTTGGGATACTGATGCGTGGTTGTGTGCCCATGGAAAGCTCACTGGAACTGGCAAGAATAGTTCTGTTGGGTTTAGATCAGGTCATTCACTTACAGGAATCTTGCACCACCATCAAGCTTTTGCATCATTAATGTGAAAGAGTCGATTTCATGCTTAGCATGTCAAAATAAAGTGGATTCTTTTGCACAGAGAAAGGTCAGCTAAGTACTCTGGTTTAAAAGAGTGGCAGGCTTTTTCAGACTGAAGAGTTGATACACTGCAAGGGCCCAGGCAGATAACACATCTGCAGTAGTTTACCAAGCTTTGTGCCTATACAGCTGTCACAATCTACAGCATCTTTCTGTGGCCAAGTTTGTGGGTTTCCTGCGAATCTGTAAAAGCCCTCTGTCATTGTTTCCCAGTGTAGACGTGTCCTAGAAAGGGAGAATTTTGGTCCACAATTCCCCCAAGAATTTCCCTGAGACGAATCCAGGACTGAGGAGGAGTGCAGGGATCCTGCAGTACTTCGTGGTGGCAGTACTGGATCGACCTGAAGATGACATGACTAAATCTATAGTCTGCCGTTGGGCTGGAAGTGGCTGCTAATGGACAACAGGTATGTAACTTGTCTGTCAGAGTGGTATGTGAATGTACCCACTAACTATATCACACCTTGGCTGGTGTCACACCCATTCATTTTCAATATAATGTTCAGACCAGCGCTTAACTGCCATTGCTAAAATAGTTTGCCAATCAACACATGCCTTGTTTTCCCCTGACCTTTCTTCACTTGGCATACTTAAAGCTGGTGAGAAGATCTGGGATGCAGCCTCAACTTAATTATTCTTCGAGGCAAAAATACCTCTGTGCTCCACAGCAGCATCCAAACTGAGCAGCTTCTGCAGCAGCTGACAGCACACTTCTAGCATAGATGCTGCAGTTCTCACAACCTGCTTGCTGACAGTAGTTCCTTCCTGACAGTGTGGATGGTGCAAGGGAATATGTTATGCCCTGGGTGGCTGGAAGTCACTCGTATGTTGGCAAAGAAATATGCCCTTGTGTTTGGGAAGCTGAGAAACTGCAGCCAGAGGTTGATGCACCTATTTAAGTGCTCAGTAGTCTCAAAAAAGTTGCTAATATAGTGGGTTTAATTCTTTTATTTATGGAAGGGGCTGCAAAATTAATCTTGTCAAAGTTAAAATGCTTAGTGTGCAGCTGGTAGTGCCAAGGCATTCTAGCATAGGCCATTGCTCAACAGTGTACCTACATATGCAAGCAAAGAAATCACCTCTGCTCAAAATGCTTATGAACTAAGCACAGATGGTTAATTGAAATGTGAAGCATGTTGCTTGCCTGAAGTGGCATATAGAGACCTTGGAGCCTCAGGCCCTGCTTTTCTTCACCTCAGTCCAGTATCTCATCTCCAAGATCCTTTTTCTGAGTTATAATCACTCTTTAATAACACTAAAAGTGTGCTAAGGGTACAGAGCTACCAGGGATGTTAATGCTTGAGTGTAAGCATATTGCAGATAACTTCAAAGAACCCGTCCCTTTTGTGAAAATGTGCCAAAGGAATAGAGAAATTCAACCCTGGGAAAGAACCGTTGCTATTGTTTGGACCCCCTGCAGAGAGATGTTTGCAAGGTCTCCCTTGCTCTGCCTTAGAGATTGTCAAGAATCTGTTGTTCTCCCTTTGACAATAGGAAGGTCGGTGCCACTGGCTTTGCTCATACTTCACTTGCACTTTCACAGCAAGGAGAAATGCAGCTGCTGTACACCAACTTAATCTTTCCTTTTTTTTGTAGTGTACTTGAAATGTACCTGCTGGTACTTTTATAATGACATTTTGAGATAGAAAACCATGTTAAAATATTCATAATGAAATAGCCTCCTAGAAGTAACACTTATCACTTCCCCTGTAGCTGGTTTCTGTACACTTACTTATGTCTCTGTACAGGGTAGATATTTATATGAAGAAAAGTAAAATAAAACATTCTAGATGTGTTGGTGGCTTATGTGGCAGCACACCTAAGCATGGGACTGTGTGACTGCCAGTATCTGAACAGTCAGCAGCTCCTAAATTTCTGCTGGCACTGCCTTGGTCCCCACAATTAACTAGGAGGTCTATCTGTTCTCTGTCTCACCTAACAAATGCCTTCTCCAGATCAGCTTGAGCTCCAGCTTGGTTCTAGTGTAATGAACTGAGCTTGAAGCAGGGGGTGAGTCAAGCCTTCAGTCTTTCTTCAGGAGCTTCTTATCACTAGGTTGCATATCTGTGAATTGGTCATATTTAGCCAAACTGGGGAGTGTGTCAAAGAAATACCCTGGACTTGTTGCAAGTGCTGCTTAAGACATTTTCTCACAGCACATGGGAAAAACAGCACAAGGAATAGCAGCATACATGTGTTTTCCTCCATTGCTATGAAAAACAGTATTCTCCATGACCGGCAGAACTTTGCTTGCCTCATTTATCATGGTGGCTCAAGACCTGGACACAGAGTCAGGTAAGCAGGAGGAAGTATTTTTAGGGTTATTTTTGTTGTGAGGACAGAGGAAAGGAGTGGATGTTTCAAAACACAGCCACAGGAGTTGGGCCACAGGGCATATGACACAATCTTTGTTTCCTGGAGACAACACTGTTGTATGTTAATGGGCTACCACAGGGTTACCATGTCTCTCCAACTTGCCCGGATACTTGTCTCTCTTCTAGCATATTTGCTTGTGTAGACAATAAATATTAATTCCAGCTCTTTTTCTCATGGTTGTTTAAATATATTTTCTCAGTCTTTATATTGTCTTCCTTCCACAGTGTAGAGGCTTAGATCTCTGAGAGTCTCCTGTTGCATCAGGAGGGTGGCTGAGCTTCTTGATGGCTTGGCTTGATCAAGATTACTTTTTTTGAGATTGTTCAGTCAAGTGAGGTGCTGATTTGATTGAGTTACAACTTTGTTTCACTTAATAAGCAAAAGTTCAAAGACTTTACATGATGTTCCTGCTGAGGGTAAGATGAGATATTCCTATAAACCCTACAAGTCTGCTTTTGGAAATCATCAGGTTGCTGTAAAATGAACAACTTACTAAACATCAGTGTTGATTCAGCTGGCCAGTAGTTTTAGCTGAACACTAGGTAGAGTTTGACATTTAGTGTCAGTTGAGAATTAAACAAATTGTACTGGACTCAGTACAAGGACAGAATAGAGTTGAGATGTTTGCATTAAAAAGTGGAAAAGTAACAGAATTTTTTTTTTTGTTCCATTCAGGTCCAACCAGTTCAGAAAACCAATGTGAAACACGAGCCTGTCTCTAGACAGTCTTTTCACTTTGGGAATGCAGCAAAGCTCATAGCAACTAGACTGTAAGTCATACTAGCCAACAACAGAAAAAAAAAAAAAAGCCCTTTAAAACTTCACAGTTAGAACTTTAAACGTTAAAGCTGAATAGTAGGTGTTTTATTTACAGGCTACACAGCCCCCATGAGAAGCTGGGCTACTAGAGATACTCCGTGTGGCAAGAGGCCAGCTGCTGGGCTTCTGTTCTAGCTATTCCAGTGGCTCTCATTTTTAGCTCTCCTTTCCCCCTGTCTCTGTTTTATTGGCTTTCTACCAGTTTTAGTTTTATTATGTGTTAATGAGAATAGTGTACTGAAATGACAGACCATACTGATGCTTCCTTTATAGTATTCTTCTGGGGTTTAATTTCTTTTTCTAGTGTTCTGGCATTACATGCTTGATTCTGGACTGGGTCCGTAAAAACATATATGTTTATTGAGTAGAATACAAATTGATCTGGTGGAAAGGAGAAGTTGAAAAAGGAATTATACCATTGGAAATTGGTGCAAGCCTGAAAGAGCAAACCCTTTATTCTGCAACGTTCTGGGATTCTGAAATGGCTCACTGTAAGCTAAAAGACCCTATGGAGATTTCAAAAGATATCACATGTCAGTATGCTCAATACATTGTTGGTTTAAGCTCTGCTGCTCTGTCCCATTATCTGAACTTTGTCAGCTGCACTTCATTATTTTTTTTTTTTTATTTTTAAATAAAAGACAGCATTCCCAAGCTAGCATTTTTGTTTCAAAAGGTGCACAGTAGCTCATAGTGAGTATGATGCAAAGGAAAGTTTCAATCCCATTAAACCTTGAGTAACCTTTCCCAATAGAAGAAGTTTAGGAATATTTTCAAACATTCTATTTAAAATGAAAAGTTTCCTGATAGCCAGTTTTTCAAGGACATCTTCATAAAAGCATACTTTTGTAGCATAACTGTTGATGATAAGCTAAATGGACAATCTAATGGAGTCTGGCTGCACAGCACAGACTGAGGAAAGAAAACCTGGAACATGGGAGGCCAGTTCATCAGCTAGCAAAATTATTGATTCAGGTCCACTGAACTGTATGAAAAAGAGTTTTATTTGCAGTTATTCCATATAGATCTGAAAAAAAAAATATTAGCAACAGAATGTCACATTATAGTAGGTAGCATTGAATGATTGGATATGAGAGAATTAAGCTGCTACCCTTAGTGATAACCTAATAACAGACAAATTTGGATTTGAATTGAAACAGTGTATGAATAATAATTAGGAACTTGATGTAAATTCTGAAAGAGTAAATTTAAAGGATGTATTCAAGACTTTAGGTAGTCAGTTTTTGTGAATGTTTTATGGTGTTTCTGAGAGACAAGGGGACAACATAAGGGTCAGCATATTTCTACATATACACGTAAAAAAGAGAGAAGTAAAATTATATGGTAGCAGAGAGGAGTGGTATATACTTTTTAATAGGTGTTAAATTTAAACTGGTGCATCATTCTGCACTTAAATATCTTGGGCTTGAATTTTGCTTTTCACCATGTTTTGGTGTTTAAGCTTAACTGTATCACACATGTTGGACCAGACTTTTGGATGAGATTTGAACAGCAGCTCTGTTTTTACTACATGGCCACTTCTTTTTGTATCTATACTTG
This sequence comes from Merops nubicus, assembly GCF_000691845.1. Classification (NCBI taxonomy): domain Eukaryota; kingdom Metazoa; phylum Chordata; class Aves; order Coraciiformes; family Meropidae; genus Merops; species Merops nubicus. The sequence continues at coordinate 48,071 of NW_008592097.1, read as the reverse complement.
ACCTAATTTTATACTATTTTTTCTAGTTTAATGTGCCAGGACCAATGTGGCTACACTAGTGGGGATCTGAATAAGTGATTACCCAAACTCTCACATTGGCCTTTACCTTCCAAACTGAGCTCTCTGCTACTTTGTTGCATCTGAGCTTGTTACCTCTGGCATTGATGTTTCTGTGCCAATGGCAGGGACTGGGAAAAACTGTCAGTGGGTTTTTGTGTGGTTGGGAGGCCTGTATCTCACTGACCTTCTCTCTCTTCTCCCCGCTCAAAAAGTAAGGGTAGCTGATGCATTCTAGCATGCTGTGCTGGGAAGTGCTTCTCTGAGTCTCAGCTGAAAGGCTGAGAACTAGAGAAAAGGTAAGAGAATTCCTTGGTCAAAATATGCAGAGAATGGAGAAGAAGGGTTTGCATGTATGATAGTTAGCATAAAAGTGATATATAATTTCATGGTAGAATTAAGGTGGCAGAGACATAGCCTGTATTCCAAGAAGAGAAGCACCTTGCAAATGGAATCACATACACTATTGTAGAGGAGCAAGATGGGTACAAATCATAGCTACCACAAGAACAAATATTGCTTTTAGGCAAAAGCAAAACTTGCAATGATTGGAGGAACATCTAGTTTGGCAGAAAGACATGTCCATTGTTGCAGTCATTTTTAGAGGTGGGTTCATATTTGAAAGATTTTTGGAGATCTTTTTGTGTCATGTTTACATTTCTGAGACAATTTAGAATTTAGATTACAAAAGCAAGAAAATGCATTTCAGTATACTAAATGAAATTTTGTGACAGCATAAGCAAAACTTTTCTATAGCAGGATGTGGGACTGTAAAAAGAAATGAACCATGGTGTTGGTGAAGTAAAAGTTCTTAGCTAGTACCCTGAATACATGCAACATTTCTAATAGAAATGAGAGGATGAGATGGAAGCTGGGGCTACAGTTCTACACAGTGACCAGAGTTCATTTTCAGTTAATTAAAAGTCTTGTTTTTGTGATGGTATAATGAGGTACTGTCAGATCAAATGATACTATCAATCAGATCCAACTGTGGTCAATTCTAGTCATAATGCTTCAACATATATATGACTTTTCGAAAAAGCAACTTTATTGTGAATGGCTGTTTTCATTGATTTTATAACCTTGCTGTCCAGCTTGAAAGTTCTGGAATTGGTTTGGTAGCATTGAAAGTAAGAATCAATCTATTTGTTGCAAATCAGTGACAGGGTAGGTATATATAGAGAAGACTAAAAAGACATTACAAGGTCAGAGAAGCATTTGGGAAGGAGTCAGCCACAGGGGGAATGTTATAAGAAGACTGCAGTTACTGTGCAATGCAGGATAATGATTTTTAGAGCACCACTTCAGATGAGTATGGAGAGAAGACACAAGGTGAGTCTTGACTAGATAGAATTGGTTGCAGGTTAGAGATGTTATGCAAAAAGATGCTACAGGGGCTTTGCCTGTACGTGAAATCAAAGTCACACACTTATTATTTTCCTTTTCACTCCAGCTCTCCCACATTCATATTTACTTCCTCCTACAGGCTTAACCTTTCCCTCGAGGATCTCTTTCTTGTCCCCAAGATATGCCTTTGCAGGTAAGATTTTTCCTAAAGTGGTCAAAACATCTATTTAAGAGGAATGTGACAGATACCGTGCCTTCCATAGAGCTCCTGTGCTTCTGGATAAGGCTCATGTACAGCTTTGCCCTTCAAAGCATCTTGTACAAAACGAAGATGTACCAGCTCACCAGGTATCTGAAATAATTGCATGCCTTACCCTGGTATCACATAGATTTTTTCCATTGTTTTATCTCTATGCAGATACAGGTGGGTGTGCAGTGTTTTAGTACTTGCCTGAAACAACAGTGGTCAGGTTAACCCGGAGATACCATTTTATGAGCAATGCCTCCAGCTGCCTTGTGTGCTGCCAGGACTCGACTGACCATGCAGGCAAGGAGAGCTGCCCATCTTTAGCTCACCAGGGTTGCCTGCAGCAGGTTACAGCTGGGCTGCCTCTCCCTGCCTGCCAGCTGCTCCTCCTTCTGCTTGGTGTATACCTGCTCCAGTCTCCGGCTGAAAAGGCTTGGCTTGGAAGGCAATAAACCACCTGTGGAGGCTGTGGAACCACCTCAGGAGAGCTTAAGGATGGGGAGGAGAACTATTTGTCAGAGTTATGTGGATATGGTTGCATCTCCCTTAGGACAGGGTAATGGGAAGCCCTAAAAGACTTTGAAAGTCAAAGTCTTTAAGTTTTCTATTGTTTCCTGATAAGCAAAGATTATCCCAGTAAGAACTGTTTTCCCTCACCTGAATAACAGCTAGACTATATCTGCTTTCATGGAATAGTAGTTCACTCTACATTGTCTTCATCAGGACTAAGGGCAGTACAACATATTGTTCAGCCTTAAATAAATCCCACACTTCAATACTTAGTTTGATAGCTGCAGACTGTTACTCTGGGATACTGAGTATCCCCTTTTTAAATGGATTTTTGAAGTGTTGTCTGACTGCCCAGAATGAAGTGTTTTTCAATTTTACTTTACTTTTTCACCCTCTCTCTTACATGATTTCATTCCAGCTATTCTTTTGTCCACCGGGCCATCAATAGGCAAAACTGTTTACTTTTTCCTTTGTACATCAGTCAAACCACAAATGAGAAACAATAGCACGTGTTTCGGTAACTATTTTCCCTTGGATATATTTTTTCAGCACTTTGGTTCATGTCTCAGCCTGCTATAGGCAAGACCATATTGCTATTTCAACTAGGCAAAATTATCATTTGTTATAAATTGACTTGGGGATATGCGGATGTCCAGCAGCAGTGGTGAGAATTTTCTAATCATTGTGTGCTTTATTTAAAAATGCAATTCACAGTGGATCTCTGATGAAAAGTGCTAGTAACCCTGCGAAATCGGAGTGCTGCCTGTGCAAAACTGGATGAGGCTTTCGTTTAAAAAGTACTTCTGCTGATTTGGCAGAATTGGAACAGCAAATTGTAGTGATGAACTGGATAAAAATGACCTGGAAAATCCCTGCCTCATGTACAGTGCTGACTGCTGAGCCATCATTGCTGTTCTGTGCTTTTTCCTTTGTGTTGGCCTGTGCATAGATATACTAGTACCGAGTTAGTTCAGAGCTGGGATAGGAATAGGGGAAACCACAACATTTTAAACTCCCTTTTTTTATCCTGAAAAGAAAATTATTTTCTAAGCCTTTCTTTTTTGTTGTGGGAGAATGCAATGAGATTAGAGACTGAAGCTAGATCAGACTTTCTCAAGTCCTTGTGCATCGCCACATAGCCATGTTTGGGCAGTAGAAGCTACGCAAAAGTGACTCAACCATTTGCAGAAGAACCCTTTGAAATTCAGGAACTAACAATTTTGAGGATTCTTTCAAACCCTTTCCAGTTGAAAACTGTATGGGTTCGTCTCCCTCTGTACTCTGTCTTGATGCCTGGCATCTATTAACACCTAAACCTTAGAGCATATTATCTGCAAAATTCGCTGCTCCTTATATCAAAAGTCTTGGAAACCACCACAATTTCCATGCTTCCCCCAGCCCTCCCATCTTAGTTTGGCCAAATTCATCCAGATTTCAGTGAGCTTGAGGAACCAGACTGTGTGTACAGCTTCCCATGATTTTAACCAGGATAATTATGCTGTTAAAATAGTCATGAAAGCTACTAAAATGAAGGAAAGAGAAAAAGAATGTTTGTTCAAATGGAGCAACAGGATGTAGGCAAGATGCTGGAGCATCTTTTTCACCATAAAAACTGGAACTGCTGATTAATCAGCCACGCCCTTCCTCAAAATCTGAACTGTTTACTCATGGGTGGTTCCCAATGATTCAGCTCACCTGGTATCTGAAAGCAATGGGTGTCTCACTCTTGTTACTGTGCAGATTTTCTCCACTCTTTTATCACTATAGAGATACAGGTGGGTGTGTAGTGTTTTACTATTTGCCAGCCACTATTTATAATACTCCCACAAAGTCCCTAATCTTTATTGAACAGCTTTATCTTTTTCAAATAAGAAACATGGGTTTCTTAAAAGAGTGTACAATTGGACTTGTCATAAGTAGTTACTGAATAACTAAGGGGAGAGCTGTGTTCCTGAGCCATTGTATCAAACCTAAGCACAGTAATATAAAAAGAAGAGGGCTCGTCCTTTTTCTCTTCCTGATGTGGTTAACAAAGATCTAAGAGAGATGAAATAGCAGTATTTTCAGTTCTTGTTATTTTCTTTTAAGGAAATATTCCAAACTTCTCCTGAGTGTAAAGCGTTTGGCGTGGCAATGATTGCAACTGCTCATTGTACTCATCATCTGCACTCATTGTGCAGAATTGATGCTGGTTTAAGTAATTAAATTAATGGAACTATATAATATGTTCATTGACTACATATTTGATTACCTGATTTCACGCTGGAAGATAAATGGCAGCATATACACCTCCAACGCATATAGCAGTGGGCCTGGTCATTTTGTACAGTGCATGCAACTGGAGTCCAGTGGTGCCATGTAGTAAGAGATCCCACCTCTGATATGACTGATAACTCAGACAATCACAGATACCACTGCTCTGTCATGAGTTTATGTTTAATGAGACATTTTTCTGCCCTGGGACAAAGACTAAACAATTTTTCAAAACTGGCTACACTGGATTTGCTTAGTTTTAAAGCAATTGCCTATGAGGATAAACAGAATAGCTCCCAAGAGATGCTGGAGGCTGCAGGACAGAGAGTGGAAGTTAGGCAGAAAAAAATATTTTTATTTTTTATTAATTTCTTATTGGGTACTATTTGGAAGTTTCTTGACTAACATATAATCTTTTTAGGTGATCACTTTTCTTTTTAAGTTTTTAGAATCCAAAGCTTTCTGTAGATGTTCTTAAATGCATGATCCTAAATGAAAGGAGAAATGACACAGACCATTAAAAAGATGCCCCCAGTCTGAAAAAAGCACATCGAATTAGACTGCAACAGTTGCACCTGGTTCAGGCTTCAAGTGCATAAGCAGTAATGCATCCAGTAAAGAAGCAGTGTGCATTATGGAGCAACAGTCTAATTCACTTTGGTTTTGGAAAGCCAAACTGAGAAAAACACAGCCTTGTCCTGGGCAAGGTATCTGTGCTGTTCATTCTTAACTCCTACTCTGAAATCAGGCATGTGCTGCTTACCCGTGTAGCCCACTCTTCCCCCCACCTTCCCTGCCTCTGAGAGCCTAGGGGAGTTCTTGGGTTGCAGCCAAGCATCGTGGTCTGGCCACACAGTGTCATCTGAGGGAGAAAAAATGCAATGTGGTTGCTCTGGCATAACTATTAGTACAGCTGCTGATAAAACAGGGAGAGAAACAATGCTGGTGAGATGCAAAGCTTAAAAGCTTATGTTTTCATATATTTGTAAGAATACCAACTCTATTAAATTATTTGAAAGTGTAAGGATTATTAAACTTCTGTGTACAATGCTGTTCCAACTGGGTATTTTGGTAAGCTGTCATTATGTAGATATCTGTACAACATAAACTAGTGCTGTGTGAAGAAAGAAAATTTTAGGATTATCTTTAGGAAGAGGCATTGCATGAATTACAGGAATATAAATTACTGTCTGTTGGTTTAGTTAGTCTACAAGGTGGCCAGGTCACCAGAGAAGCACCAGGAAAACAGTCAGCGAGAGGATTTAAAAGCACTAGCTAAACTTAGGAGATCAGGGAAGCACGAAGGGTGGAGGCTTTCTCTGCTGTCTCTATTCATTTTCGCTCTCCACATGTATATGCAGCAGTTTTTGGCACTTCTCCCATTGTAATATTTCTGTAAACCTCTGCTGATGGATACTGCTGACATATTGCATGTATATTCTCTGCTGTGCACCTTCTCTTTACTCTGTGGCTCTCCTGACCAGCAGTTCATTCTAAGAATCTATTAAGTATACTCTAAAAAGAAATCTACAGTTTCCTTTGTACTTACCAGTCTCCCACTTTCCCCCTTCTCCAGGTACTACAGTAGTGATCTGAGAGATGTTTTTCTTTGTTTTTAAGGCTTTCTTCATTCTCTCTCTTTTTTTTTTTTTTTCCCCTTCTTTTCCTTCTTCTTTTTCTTCTTCTTCTTCCAGGTTTTTATGGGGAGAACAGGACCGCTGTCTTTTTGGGGAACAAAGATCCCAATTAATCTGTTCTTTTTCTCATGGAGTAAAAGAAGTCACTGAACTTACATGCTCCAATAACTTCTCTGCTTTGTCTGTGCTTATCCTAGCAAGTACTGCTCCACATGGTAAAAAAAAAAAAAAAAAAAGAAGAAGAAAATGTATCCTAATCTTGTTCTGAATGAACTTGAGGGAGGTTTTACTTTGGAATGACTGAAGAACAAGATCCTTGCAAAACAAGGATCAGGTTGTGCACCACACTGAAGGAATTAATTATATCACCACTGATTTCAGTGTGGGAGAGGACAAGTTCAAAGTAGCATCAACAGGTGATTTTTCAAATCACCATTTCCTCTGATGTTCTCTTTAACTTGGAAGAGCCACTGCTGTGAACAAACAGACAGGCAGAGAAGATGGAGGAGGAAAAAGTGTTTGAAGGAGATGAGTTACAATGATTTTCACTTTTCTCTTCACAGGACAAACACCCCATGGATCCTTGCTATGGCAAAAGGCTGATCTGAAGCCTGTGCAGGGACTACCCAAGCACTTCTATAAACAGGGACTTAAATTCCCAAGAAGGAAGTTCAGTCCCCTTATCTTTCACATGCAGCTTGCTGTACAAATACAGCTTTTCTCTCTTATTGCTGCTTTTGTCTCTTACTTTCTTTTCTATTTTCTTTCTGCCACTAGGCTTTATGCAATATTCTAGGTGCAAAAAACATTTCATAACCCAGCTGTCACTTGAAATAAACAGTCCTTCACATCTGCATTTGTAAACATGTGCAGAAGGCTTCCCATAAAAGCAACTGACAAGAAATATTTCAGTCCTTCCCTTGTGAGGGTGGAGGGGTAAGAACAGGGTGAGATCTGGAGAGCCAAGGTGTTGCAGGGGAAGCAGTGTTTGGATGCCAAGCTCCATGCCAAACCCCATGCCCTAGCAGCTAATAGTGGCTACTATAGTCATGGATCCAGCAAGGCCAATGCTCTTGCCCACATGCACTTGGCATTTTGATGTAGCCTTGGAACAGACAGGCTGATGCAGCTATGGGCAGCAGCTTTAGTGTTGTCTTGCTTCTCCCTCAATAGCTTATGGAGTTGGAGGAAAGGGGACCCTTAGTCCCTGTGCTCTGTCTGTGCCTGGATCTCAAACAGATGACATGCCCTGTGTAATCTAATGGCCTAGTAACTGTGAAAACTCCAAATGATAGATTTAAATTGTGGTTAAATTTTGTTCTGATCTCTCTACCATGTATATTCTATGACTCAAACTCTTTGAGAAGCTCAGAATTCCTTCTACACCTTCTTGGGTGGCAACTCTCCAGCTCCACTACTGAAACATCAAGCACCCTCCTAAGAGCTTCAGTGAGAAGACAGCAAGAAAGTAAAGACGCTTTTTGAAAATTCAGGGACCACAAAAGATAAACTGAACGTTTTATCTTAGAAAACAGACTTCTTTTATTCAATTCCTATTATCCAAATTAACATTCAGCTGAATGGGTCTCCAGATGGTTTGAACCACTGTAGTCATTAGATTCAGAGCTTCAGTGCTCTTAAAATTTAAAATTTTACTTTCAATTTTTATATGTAATGAATCTTTCACAAAATAAACACAATGCCTAAAATTAAGAGCTCTCCTCTTCTGAATTTATCTCATCTTGTCACATCATATACAAAGTCCATTTATTGAACTACAAGATTATTTGAGGAGGAATTTAATAGTGTTTCTATGTTGCTTCAAACAGGCAAGCTAAGGTGAAAGTGGCACGTATACTTGTACTTACTAATCAACAGAATAATCAGAATCTCCAAGCTTGAGATAGATGATGATTACCTGCAAGCTCCCATTTAAGATTAATATCTGTTACACTATAATTTGGAATATTAATTTATGCAAGTTTACTATTGTATTCTGATACTGGTTGTCCACATAATGTAGAAGTATTTGTAATAAAGGAGGATGTCAAAAAGTTGATTTCCACATGTCCTAGTAAAAGAATGGAGAGAGAAGTAAGCATAAAAAGCCATATAAACTGAAGTATTCTAGAAGATGTCAACAGAAAAATGGATTTTTTCTTCTATGGAAAATTCAACATTTAGAAATCTGGTTTTAATCTGAACTGAAAATTTTTCTATTTTAAGATTTACAACTGAACTCAAATTTATGAAGTTATAATTCTGAAAAAGAACAACATTTTGTTAACTATTTAAACCACTAGGAGATTGTAAATACTTAAAATAGCATGTGTTTGCATTCTATGTTTATACCTGTATATAGCATTTGTAATGAATATCCTGAATACTTGTATGAAAATACTAACATAACCTCAAAATTATAAAGCTGCAAAGACATTTATCAACCCTAACACTGCATAGTAGACATGAAATTATCTGGGTTTATGTTTCTCATAAGAGGAGAGAAACTATTTTGAAATGCTTCAGTTTTGACAAGAGTGCATTTAAAGCGGTGGTGAGAAACTCTTCTGGCCTTTCAGGGAGGCCTTAAAAATTTTATGTTTCTCTGTTGAGAGGAGACAGCATAAAAAAAACCTAAAGAACACATGTCAGAGCAAGAACTGAAGTTTGGCAAGAGAAGTGCTGAACTTCACACACTCAGTACCTCCCAGGAATCGGCTGGGAGCCTACTGAAGTCAATGGGAATTTTTGACTGGCTTCAGTATGGATTGGATCAGATCCATAAAGCCTCTGTTCAGCAAAATCCTTAGGTGGATTTTACTTCAGGCGTGAGCTTAATGAGACTTTACCAGGTAGCTGAAAGTCATACACACTTTTTAAATTTATTAAGATCTGTGTAAGTTGTTGCAATGCAGTAACAAGAAAAATCTTGAAGCAGTGGTCTTTAGGTGTCTAAATACACACAGAAATGAAAGTTCAAGAGGGCTGGGCTACACCTCTCAAAGGAACCACAAAAAAGACATTAATTTCAGAATGGGAAGTGAGAAAAAGCAGATGTTATAACCAGGGGATTTTCAAAATTTTAAATATGAGGCCAAATTTACACTGTGGTAGGACTGAAAGGTGAAAGCCAAAGGTGGTATAAATTGGCGTACCAATCACTCAGATTAAGGGTTTGGTTCACAGTGTCCCTGGCCCGGAAGGAAAAAGAAATATGAACCAGCATTTAATAAAAATGTGTTTCTGGATTCTAGTCACTTCTGTGGCAGTACCCACTTCACCTGCAGTAGAGCTATTCGTAAGTGAGACATAGATCATAGTTTTTTTTATTTTTATTTTTAAAAATAAGAGTAGAACTACTTAAATACCTTTCATGTTTCTCAATAAATTGAGACCCTTAAATTGGTATATTTGCACTTTTAGCCATTTTGGTATATTTTAGTGATTTTACAGTGATTTAGTTATGTGGACTTGACTTACTCTTCTGATGTAGACATGTTTGTTATATGGTGAAAACATAATCACAAATATATACTAGGATTTCTTAACATCACGTTAGAGAGTCCTGTAAGCTAGTCACCGCATTAGCATCCTGCTTATCTAGTAACCAAAGCATTTGCACAGTTTTATCACAGCACTCAAACTGAATCACTGTCCACCCCCGGGGAATGCTTCCATCAGATGCATTGCCATTTTTTGGAATGACAGTCCAGCAGTGTGAAACCTGAGAAACAATAAACCCCTAATAGCAGTAATCAGAAAGCCCAGCTCTTGCAGGCCCACATTCTGAGGTCAGGTGACTCATGTAAAAGCAATCCAGGCCAGTCATAAGACAAAGTTTTTGGAGCCACATCAGCTTTCCAGCATTTACTGAAGCTCTCAAGTCTGGCTTGTGCTCATTGTGTTATTCACCAGATTTATTAACGCATTGTTCTGAGTTCTAAATTACAGCCCATAGTGATTGCAGGCATTGGAGAAGCCTTAGGAGCAGAAATGAGCATATACAGTCTCAGCTCTCTGCAGGATAGTGCTCACTTAAAACCCCTATATTTTAAGATTAAAACTTTCTATTAAGTTAGCTAGTTTCTCTCTTTCATTTTCCATTTCACAAGCCCGTACTGCATTTCTGGCATGTGTCTTTTACCCTCAGGAAACAACCTGCCAGACCGCTGTGGGGATTGAGACATTCTTCCAGGCTGGGTTTCTGCCTTGCTTTCTTTTACCACAAACCATTTCCTAAACTTGAATGTTCTTGTTGAAAGGTTTAGCTCTAAAGCATGAGCTGAGCTATTTACCTCAGGGATTCCAAATCAGGAATTTTAATCACGTTGATTATATCATATTTCATTTAGGAAGGGCACTGCAACGTGCTTCTTACTCCTGAATTTAACTGTGGCATTTTAAAACATGACTGGCTTCATCTGTCCATGCTTTTACTTTGCTCTCTCTTTTGTCTTCTTCTACTGCTTGTGGTGACAAGGGAAACATGACTAGTTGTGCGTTAGATGGTGACTTGCCCACTTTCAATCACAATCTTGTGTGTTTAAATTGTTGAGGAAGTTGTGTGTACAGTATCAGGCTGGGGAAGCTAAGGCATATATAATTCCCCTGCTGTTCCTTTTCTAGGGGACCACAGTGACTTACACTGCTGCAGATGAATCACCATCACTTTATGCTCAGAAGCCTTTGGCTTCTATTTGTTTAAAAAGGCAGAATAAAACTAATATCAATAGATCCCCCAAGAAAAAACTATAGGTGACAATAACTAACCGATATTAGTTCCTCTTCTTCAGTCACACACATAAATCCACACACTGTCAGTGGAAGTTCTGCACCAGACCAGGAGTGACTTTTGTACTGAAAATTAATTTGCAGATGTCCATTGGTGACACAGGGTGGTTTGGGCATAATTAGGGCAGCTACTTCTCTGTCCTTCGTGTACAAGAGAGTATGGCAGACACTCTTCCAGGGCACTGTGACTGAGGTCACTGAACTAACCTCTCAGCTGTAGCTGGGCTTTCCAGAACAACCCCAAAGCACCATGAGAGGGACACCACAGAGCACCACGAGGTGAAAGGAGAAAAGGAATTTTTATCTCTGGGACCATGGAGTGGCAAGTTTTGAAAGCACAGCAGTTACTAGAACTAGTTACTAGTACTTTCTTTAATGAATAAATGAATAATGGTCAAAGCAAAGCAGGAGAGGAAGCAGCATTCATCGCTCAATGGATGTGCTGTGTCTTTCAGATAGTCATTATGCTGGACTTCCTCATCCCACAGAAATGTGACTTGGAAGCTTTACAAAACCTCCTAATTGGTGCACTTTTGGGAAATGATGTTTCAACTGGGCACAGCATAGAAAGAAGGAATGAGGACACTCTCAATGACAACTTTTCTCAAGAAAGCTTTTACTGGGTTTTACCAGTTTCATTGGCTCTGAGACATGAGGTACAGGAAAGTTTTCCATCTACTAGAAGCAGACATTTTGTGATCAAGACATTTTAATTTCAAGTGATAAATTTAAGATGTAAAAGATGCCACTGTTACAGATGGTTGTGTGCTTACAAGGAGTACCTGAGATGTATTTTAATTTAGCAGCTAAACCTGGATCTGTTCTTCCTTGGTTCATCTGTAGATGAAAACACTTCTCCCATATAACTGTGAGTAGTATCTTTTAGGACTTAGGCTTCCTGTGTGAAAACAATATTTGGAACTGGAATGGAGGACTAACATGTAGATTTAGCTTACGTAACACTAAACCAGTCACAACAATCACAGTCCTAAATAGTTAAGGGTTCAAGACTAATTATTTTGGCTACTGTATGGGCTCTGAGGGCACTGTTAGCCCTGACTGTCCTTGTCCAGCCTATCCCAGGTCCTTCCCCATGCTGCTGATGGCCCAGGATACCATTTCCCCTCCTTCCTGAGCTGTGTCACAGGTGACCATTTCAAATTGTTCAAATTCCACAGAGTGATCCCTGATCTGACTCAACCCGTTCCCCTGCCTTCCTTAGGTGATCACAGGACAGTCTATGGGGCCTGTCTCTGTTGCTAGCCCAGCCTTGCTCAGGTGTCACAGGCTGGTTCCTCCTCAGCAAGGGCATGGCCAGTGTTGGGTTTACCGACAACTCCACCTTGTCCCTGTCTCCCTGATCCCAGAAGGTCTCACTTGTTACTCACCCAAATCCAGGTGGTTTCATAGAGTTTTCTGTGCTCACTGATATTCTCTATCAGTCTCCACAAAACTGAGTGGGCCTCACAGTGAGATTTTGTTAAGAGCTTCTTTATGATTATGAGCAGAAAGGCATAAGTTTTGTTTAATTCTACACAGCTCACTGATATTTGTATCTTGTGATCTCAAGAGCTGCATGGGACTTTAGAATGCACCATTTCATATTAAACACAGAATCTGTATCTATAAAATGACATTTAAGAATATTTTCCAAGCACAGGATTATCTTTCCTAATTATGGTCACACTAAAGTACCATCTCAAAAACTGAAATCAGCTTCAAAGTGTCTCCATCGTAGGAGTTTTGCACACTCTTGGTGTGTGCAAAGGCACTTCCCTGCTCTCGGCTGATTTTGTAATATTCTAGAAAAGAGACCAAAGAACAATTGTGTTTCAAAGGAAATTCTCAAAATGATCACTCTGCAAACTCTATAGCAACACTTACATGAAAACTGAGAAAAGCCCTTTCAGTTTTTTTCCTTGAGCACACTTAACAACTGGTTAAATATGGGATTGCCAAAACTAAATTAAGGAGTCTTGATGGCACTTACCTCACAAGGAACAGCTTGATATTCACAGCACCTGGAGGCTGTTGTTTTCATGCTGTTTTGTAAACGACACCATGGGAAAGTGCTAAGCTACCTTCTAGAAATGGAGCTGTGGTGAGTAACTGTTTGGAATTAGTCTGAAAAAAATGTTATCAGCAGTAGGTGGCTGGTTAATCAATGTGTGTTTTTTTTTTCTTTTTTTTTTTCAGAGTTGTATAATTTGAAATATACCTGTGCTGCAGTCACAACACAAACTGCTATCCAAAAAACTTAGCTAGTGCTAGAAATTTAGAGCTGGGATCAACCTACCTGTAACCCAACTATGGACTAGCTGTAGTTGCCTTTTGCAGGTGAGTTACCCAGCCCAGTGTTGCCATGGCGTGCTCATTGCCTGCCCCTAAACCCCTGAATTTAAATGCTGCTTCTCCATCAGACTAATTTTGTGACTGCAGTCCTTACTGTCCTTGGCCCAAATTTGGTTACCAAATGTACAAGCACAACTCTACCATACATTAGCTGAAATCAATTAAGTCTCTCTCAATTGATAGCAGCTGAAAGCTGAATTTGACCAATATACTCCACTGACCCTCTAAATGCCTGTATCTTTACTGATCAAATGCAGAGCTGCTGTGCTAGTTTGAGCCAACAGAGAACATAGCTGTGTATCAGAAAATCAATGAAGTGAAGCCTTCAGATAATATGAGCTAACCTGTTTGCTTGACAAGCATATGGAAACATGTATCAACACCATCATAATCATTGTGATAAAGTATGAAAGTGGATTTGAAGCTATGTCTGCTGTGTATATGTACGCTGTTACTTTGGGAATAGAGAGGAATCTGTATAAAAACACGTTCTTCTAAACAAATTAATTTAACTCCAGGAACCATCATATGAAAAAGGTCTACCAGATTATGATGTATCTCTCTGATGTGACAGCTTTGAGTCTCTGGATTAATCAGACCTCTTTGCTGAATGATATGAATTAATATACAACAGAGGACTCTTTAGATGTCTGAAAATAGACATATAGATTTAGGAATATGTAGGCCTGCCTGAGAAGGAGCAATATGGATACTCCCTTTTTAAAGATGGCAAATATTTTGACAGAAGCAGATGTCTCAGGATAGAGGGAAAGTTACAGGTATAAGAGTCTGCTCAGATTTAAATTAGGAGTAGCTGTAATGAAGTGTGAAGTCATTAAGTGAAGAACTAGGCTCAGAATCTCCAATTATCTCATACCATCACTCAAAGGTACCTTATCAGTAAAGCCCACTGCAAACCTTCCATTGCTTTCAGTTAGCAGCACCCGCCTGTAACTCACATAATTGTGAACCTTCTCATAATGAAACTGTCATATTTTCTTCTTACTGAGTGTAAAAGAGGAAAAGTGTTTTCACATCGGAGAGCATGTGACAATAATGCTTCAGTTAATTGAATGATGTTTCAGGAAGGGGCTGGGAAAGCCTTGAGAGGCTTTTGCTATAGTGCTTCCTGAGGTTAGATTTATTGTATTCTTCTGGCTGCAGTGATGTAATTAGATATATCTGTATTACATAGAGAGAAAAACAAAACCCAGATTCAACAGATTAGTCTTTTTATAGGCTCATCATCTATTAGCTACCTGCCTATAGTTGTGCTTCTCCAAATGGCTGTTTGCAACTAAACAATTGTCTGTTAGGGTCTGGAGAATAAGGATGGTGTAGGACAAAGGTGTCTCACTTGGTGGCCCAAGTTCTGGGTAGAGGTCCTATGGCAGAAGCTAAAGCTCCCTGTGTAATTTCTGTAGCCAGAGGCTGCCAACAGCCACATGGCTATCCAGTGATTTATCCTTTTCCTTTTCCCTCCTGCCAGGATTACAGTCTCAGCTGATGAAGTGATGGTTATGTACACAACTAGGTCTTCTTATTCACCCTTCTTCTATGGCATGTTTCTGTATCTGATGAGGTCAAAGGGGAAGTTTCCACTGAATTAATTGATGTAGAATAAAGCCTTAGGTGTTATTTTTTGGGGGGATGTTTTTTTTTAAATATACATAAAGGAGACATTGGTCTTCAGATATGCCAAGTCAGAGTAAGGTTCTTCTGGTGTTTTCCTTCCTGAAGTGTTACAACAAAGGTGACAAATTGAGTACTTTCTTCCAGCATATTCAGTCACATCAGCTTGCAAAGGATGTAAATTAAAAAATTGTTATAGAAATGAGCAAGCTGATAAAATTGTTATAGCATACATTTCTCAAAGAAAAACAGCTGGTGAATTTTGAGAATCCCCTCCATGTTGTGAAATAGCAAAACAACACATTCCGACAGTAAGATAAAGCTAAGGACCTTCTGGGCCTAAGCCTATTTAAGGTATTCAAAGGATCTTGTTGTTTCAGAAAGTCCTGTGTGATCAAAATCTCCCTCTCTCCCTTCTGGTTGCAGTTTAACACTTTCTAAGAGCATGTTACATGGTAACAAAATTTGTGAAAAAAAATTGGGAAGAATATGTATCAGATCTGGAGACCAGTCCTGAGTAAAGTCTGGGCCATTTTACAGGTGGAACTGAGGGCCATTTCTTATTTTCTTACAAAAAAAAAAAAACCCAAACAACCACCACCACCAAAACAACCCCAAAAACCCGATGAAGGATACTTAGATTTTTAGATCCTAGCAAAATAAATTCTGTGGAAGTTAGGCAGCTGAATTCCTGTAAAACTGGTCAGAGGGACTGTGCTGTTCTTTGCAAGTGTGCCGCCCGGGACACCTGTGCAGCCTTGAGATAGCCTCCTGCAAGCCGCTGCTCTGCTCAGAGCATAGCCCCACGGCCCTCAGCTGCCACAGGGTGCTTCACACTCCTGCAGAGCACAGCCTGGGAGTGGAGAACCAAACCACTTTGAGCACTGACATTTAAAAGACTCTGTGCATTGATTATCTGCTGTGAAAAAAAGAAAAGTTTGGCTCAGTGGTATGTCCAGTGTCACAAAAAAAATATCTAGGCCAGAGGGAGTATCTTTCTTTTATCTTTCAGCTCTTCAACTCCTTGCTGCTCATTTACTTTCTTATGGTGACATTCCATCCAGCATCTGTACTGACTTTTGCTTCTCAGTTTCAGCTTTTCTTACTTGCTCCTAAACAGTCTGCTTCTTTTTCCACTTCTCTGTCATCTGGGTCTTGTTAGAGCAGCCAGTGAGTTGTTCTGTCACCGCAGCATGTACTACATGATGGCAGATGCAATTCCAGGAAAAGTCCTGCACATTCCTCAGGCTCTGTGGAGATCTGAGCAAAGAAGATAGTTTTCTCACAGTTTTACTATCAAACCACTGAACAGATACAGGCTGAAATATTCAGGGGCTTAGAATGTAGTTTTGAGTGGATGTTCATCAGGACAAAAATTAACAGTGCTTGGATGATCTACCTGCTAAATTTGAAGTTACTGCTCAAAAGTGCATAGGAGCCCTAGCAAGTACTCTTAGAGTGCTCTAACATGGTTGTTCTTCTATGTTGTTTTATTTCTGAGGAAATTGCTAATTTACTTCTGAAAAACAAGAATGTAAAATGCTTCAGTGTAAACAGGTAACGTTTGGAGGAAAATCTCCAGACTGTTGCATTTTCAGATTTCTACAAGTTCTGCTGATTTTTTTTTTTTATTATTTTATTTTATTAGTATTTTTTGCTAATTAAGAAAACAGGCCATGAGGACCACCTGCCCCCCAGCTCACAGATCTGTATGTGAACACATGCACTGTGTATAAAGTACATAGATCTGTACAGATGTACATGTACACAGATCTATATATTCAAAGCAACTTCCATGGCAAGGTATAGCTGTTTGGGATAGCGTTCTGCATTAAGTACCCGTACCAGAAGGAAATTCATTTGTATTAGCTGTGTCTACAGACAACAGATTGTAGTGAAGCAATGCATTTCTCACAACAGATTAATGTCAGATATTATACTCAGGAGTCTCATTCTCTGCAAACAGTTAAGCATTCAAATGTGAAGAAATTTCTAAACCACCGTCATAAACAGCAGATTCTTTCTTTGAAGTCAGCTAATGTTTTAGCTCTAATTGGACATTAGACCATTATGAATATTTTTTATTTTAAATGTCTTTATCAATATGTTCATTCTGACAGGAGAATAATGCTGGTAAAATTGGAATACCATATCAGCTTGAAAAATGCTTATATCCTTGCTTTGGACAAAGAGAAAAATAACACCTGAAATATCCAGATCCTTATATTATTTTTTCCAGCTTCCTTCATTAGTTCCTACAGTTCTGTTCTTGCAGTTGTTTTCTTACAGGATATTAACAAACAGAAGAAGAAATTTAATTGTGTTTATAGCTCTAGGTGCTGTTCTATATAATTATATTTTCTAGTCTTTTTGGGATGAAGTATCTGCAAGGGAATGCAAAGTAGGCCTCAATTTCACGGTTATCTGTGATTTGGAAGAACTTTCTTTGGATTAGTGGTCAGCTCAAAAACTTTTCCAAACTTTCAATGGACTGTTGGATCTATCTCATCTGATGTCTTACTCAGCTTAAGCCAGAAAATTCACCTGATGCTAGATACAACGCTCTAGGATAAAACCCACAGTCTTCTATGCCAAATGTGATTTCAATTAATTAACTCCCCCTTTATATATTAATATGGACCAAAACATAGTTGTTCCAAGTGTGTGTATGGGTCAGCAGCTCTTCACTTCTCAGGAACCCCATCAGAACTTCTAGCAGGTATTTCTGCCTTCTCCAATGAGCCTTCAGTATGTCCCCTCCACAGGGGTATGCAGGACTGTAGCTTATTCACCTCTTTTCCCATCATAAGTCCCAGAAGAAAGTATTTACTGTGAATCAACTGCCAGTGAGTGACAGTAAAGTCTTGGTGGCACAGAATCTGAGTAGAAGTAATTTCCAATAACACAAAACTTGTGCTGCCTGTATATATGGTGGGGGGGACCAAACTTTTGAAGGATCATCAAAGTGAGAAATAACAGAGCAGTCTACCAAGCTATGCAAGGTATTTGAATGGGGTTCTGGAAAAAAAAAGGAGAAAAACAATTCTTGACTTAATATGAAATGTAAATAATTACTTCTCAAATTAACTTTTTTTTTACTTTTTTTTTTTTTTTCCTGGGAAAAGTGTGGGGGTAAAGCTAGTGTTTTTCATTTACATAACAGCATGAACAGTACGGTTTGTCCTTGCTTTATTGTGAAGTGGAAGATTCTTCTTTGCAACCACATGAACAGAATCTTAAATCCTTGGATCTTACCATCCTATATTCTTGGACCTTACTCTCTTACTGGAGTCTAAAATGTGTATGTTTCACATAGTGTAGCAGACATAGGATCACCTACATTTTTAAGGTAAAAAAGTATCTGGAGCATCAATAAAATATTAAACTTTTTTTTTTTTTTTTGAGAAGTGGATATAATAACTGCTGGCTAAGCATCCAAATAGCATGTTTAGTCTTTGCTTTTTTAATTTCATTAGTTTCTTCATGGAGTTTGGTAGGGTCACTGTTGTTCTTGTTCCTAAATCAATTTAAGGCATGTCAAAGAAAGAGAGTAAAACTAAAAAATAAAACCTGTAATAAAGAAATATTCAATTTCTCAGAAAAAAAAAGAAAATTGTTTTAATATGTGAAATGTTTGGCCTTTTATCAAAACGCTTAGATTTTTGATTCTTGACTTGCTTGTAAGTTAAAATGATCATTGGTGAAAGAATATTTCTTTAGTAGTAGCCGCAGCTATGCAGTATATGCAGACAAATTTATGTAGAAGAGATTAATCGTAAAACTTTGCTTCTAAGAGGAATTTAAACCCCTGTAGTCATGACAAGAAGTAAAATCGATGTTGTTCGATTTAGAGAACCCCTGCCTCCCTCTTCAGTTATTTGAATTTTCTTTGTGAACAAGAACTGTTTTGACCTATTGGATAGAGAGAATCCCTAATTTCTATGAAACTCATGGGTTTCAGAAATCTAAGACTTTAACATCGTTGTGTCACTGTAAACATGAGGTTTTGATTTGCACTACAGAGACAATAGTTGAACTCTTTATAGTGATATCTATAAAGAGATACTTATAAAGAATCGAGAAACATATGTCAAGCCAGAAAATTTATGGACTGTGGTGTGGACACATATAATCAAAATAAGTCTATTTCAAAATTAAATAGTTATGCAAAATGAACATATGGTTTCCTTTCCAGACAGCACGCACAACAGCTTTAGCTGATCTCAGATTGTGATTTGTTTTATTGTGTCATGGACCTTGTTTTTTGTTGACATCAGTATATGAAGCATCTGATCAGTCATGAGCCTCTCTTCATGAACGCTCAGCTTCTCTGAGGTGGCACACTGACTACAAGAGGCTATTTCTGGTCAGGTCAATTTTTTTGGCATACTCTTCCATTAGGCTGAAGTGAGTGGGCTACCTTGTCTTATCACGATCCCAATAGATGGAAAGGGAAGATGCTATGATCTTTGAGGCATGCAGGTGAAAGGCATATTCAGTAAATATTCAGAGGGTTAACATATGTATTATGTCCACAACCAGGCAAGAAAGACCCTCCTGATTGGTTTTCACCCAGGGTCTGGCTTGCCTTGGGTGGGAGCGGACTGGGAGATCGCCACCAGTTTCCCCCATCTTCCACATTAACTTGGAGGTGGGTCAAGAAGCCACCGCTATAAGAGCTGACTCTGCTTGCAGGGAGGTGGGGAGGCTCGTCTGTGTAGTGTGAGGATTTGGGCTGTTGGAAGGGCTCCTTGACTCTTCACAGCAAGTGGAGTTCCTGGGATGGCAGGGCCAGAACATGAAGCTGTCTCTGAGTCCCTGCTATGGAACTGTGCGTGTGGCCTGCATGGCTTGGCTCCTTGCCTGGCTCACTCCCTTCATGTCTGCTAGAGGAGGTGAGTGCATTGCCACGTTCCTCCCTCTGGTTGTCTGGCACTTTGGATCTCTGGTGTGTGATGTGGTAGTGCAGGGAGGAATTTGGCTGCTGGTCCCCCTGTTACTGATAATGTCATTCTATGTTGGGCAAGTGGTCAGTAGAAGAAAATAATAACCTTGACTTTTTCATTTTCCTCTTCACATCTAATATTGATGTAAATTTGCATTGTAAATGAGATTGTTGCAAACTTACACCAGAATTGTACTAGGCAGTGGCTAGTAACAGTTCAGTTCTGAATTGAGTATCAGTTATGGTGAACTGTGGAATGATGGGAAAGCACAGTGTAGAAAGGAGGAAAAACTCATATATTCCACCTCTACTTAGATAATGACCATAGGAAAAAAGTCAAAGGAACATATTAAAAGCAGTTCTATAAGGTTTCAGGATTTCCATGGCATTATCTTGAATGTCCACACAGTCATCCAGAGGGATCCAATTTTCTTGTGCTAAGCTGAGTTTAAATTGATGTGAAATGGCAGTCAAGAAAAAAAAAAGTACCCACCTTTTTTCTTTTTTTCCAATTTGTGTTATGACAACCACTAAGTACTTTTTGTAAGTGCTTTTAAATTCTTGAGCATTAACTTATAAACATACATCAGAGACCTGTACTAGGAGGTTCATACTGTAACTTTCTTTGTGTCACTTTCTTGGGAGTTAATGAAATAAAACATGAATAACATAACTTTCGCACATACTGAACTCTGGTTTCTTGAACATCCATTTCAGACAAATTAACACTAACTCTACTGTGAGTTTATTATTTTGTTTTGGGAGTAATCTTGTCCATGTTTTGATACCAAGTCTTTTGCTTATTTAACGATATGCTGAAGAAACTTCAAGGCTTTCCTTTGATAACTGGCTACTACTTTGCACTTGCTTTATCTTGTGCTGGGTTATGTTCAATCTGTTTTGTCATCTATTGCTTTTTTGTCTATAGTCCATTCATATCAGGCTGGTGGATACTCTGAAGGGTGCTTATTTTAAAGTAGGATTAGAATAGAATATTTTCATCTGAAAGGGACCTACACTGACAACATAGTCCAACTGCTTGACCACTTCAGTGCTGACCAAAAGTAAAAGCATGTTGTTAAGGGCGTTGTCCAAGAGCCTCTTAAACACTGATAGGCTTGGGTCATTGGCCACCTCTCTAGGAAGTCCATTCCAGTATTTGACCACCCCCTTGGTAAAGGAATGATTTCTAATGTCCAGTATAAACGTCTCCTGGTGCAGCTTTGAACCAGTCTCATGAGTTCTGTCACTGGATGTGTCCCTCTGCCTCCTCAGGAAGCTCTAGAGAGCAATGAAGTCACTCCTCAGCCTCCTTTTATCCAAACTAGCTAAGTCCAAAGACCTTCGCCACTCCTCATGGGACATTACTTCCAGCCTTTGAGAGGCATTCAAGTACCTCAACATCCCCCTTAAACTGTGAGGCCCATTTTCTGTTGTTGGAGCAATTTGTTGTCAAATTTTTTTGTTTAGGGTTTTTTTTTTATGGATTTTTAAGCTAACAGTTAACAGTTGTTTTTTGCCAAAGGGCTTGATAAACAGTAAAAGAGCTTCTTCTCTACTGATCTGATAGATATCTGAGTATCAATAAAACTGACCATTACAACCACATGGTAAGAATGTGCTCCTGCGTTGTAGATTGTCAAATTCACCTGTAATGGGGAATTCTTTTAGGAGTTTGTGCACCACTCAAAGCAGAGTTATTTGCTAAGGGCAGGGGGGAGGGAATAATACCCAGCATTTCTGAGCCCATATTAGGATAAATCTTATTACAAGACAAGATTAAATGAAAAAATTCCATAAACCTTACTTTAGCCAAGTAGCCTTTGTAACTTGGTGACATGTTTGGAATTGTATTTTCTGATAAGTTATCTACCAGTAGTCCTACTGAGAGGTCAGTTCCAAAAGTATTGCATTTTTTTTATTGGTTCACAGATCTGAATCCTTTTCTCAATTGTGACTTTATAGAGATGTTCCTTCTTATTGGCTAAAGACTGAATGCAGGTGAACTTCAGAAAAACATCTTAGCTTCCAATATCGTCTTTTCCTGCTATTAAGCTCAGTAGTGCTGCTGTTTTGTTTGTCAGTGAAAATACAAATTTAATGCTATGTTGCCTCATATAGGATAGCTTGTGAATATGAATCTACTATTTTTCTTGTTGTGTGGTCTAGCTTCATTTGTCATCAGATTTATTCTCTTACAGAGCGTGTACAGTAAATGTGGTCCCTTTCCTCACCCTGAGAGTTTGCTTAGGGTTTTTGTTGTTGTCTTTAACCAAGCCATTTGTCCTTTTTTTACACAACCTTCTCTTGCTTGGTGCAAAACTTATTTCATAATCAGTCTTAAAAAATACAATGGCATGCACTCTCTGTGAACCCTACAACTTGCCTCCGGCATTTCTTGCAGATCAGCTATTATACATGGATGCAGGGGGCAGTGAAGAAAAAAAATGATGCTTGGTCAAATACTAACCCTTTTCCTCAACAACATTATTTATTATAGAGGGGTTGCCACATAGGTATTGGACCATGCTTTTTGTGACTTGAAATTCAAGAATGGTGCCATATTGTGTTTCATCTGAACATCAAGAAACTCTTTTCTACTGTGAGGGTTACTGAACACTGTCATTGTTTTTCCAGAGATACTGTGGATTCTCCATCTTGGGAGATATTCCAAAGCCATTCCAAAGGCCCTGGGCATCTTGCTGGAGTAGGGGTCTGCACCAGATGACCTTTAGAGGTGCCTTCCAACCTCAGTCATTCTGCGACCCTGTGACTTTTTTTTACTTACTCACCTTTCTTTTGGTGGCATATAACCATTTTAACAATTTATTTAGCTGGTTTATTTGACTGGCATTGGAAAATTTTGATTTTGTTTTTTCTCTGAGTTGCGTAAGAAGGTGATTGGCTGAAGTGATATTTTTGGGGTATCATAGCTGCTAAAATGTATTGTTATCTTAACTGAGAGGTCTACTAGGGCAGTTAATTTAATTTCTAGTGGCTATGATAATGAAGTAGCTTGCAGTGACAGCCTCACTTCTTGTGAAAGTTCACTTTCTCATTCATGGACTGAAGTCCATGTAGCCGTTTTTTGCTATGTTTTTTTCAATTCCTTTCCTGCATTGTTCTACATCTGGTGCTGCTCGGGACTCATCTTCCTAGCTTTAGCTAACAAAAAGATAGGCCTGTACTCTGAACTACCTATAAGGGTCCCTATGAAAATGCTAGAAAGAAATAGATGTCTCCAGCACAATTACCAGAGAAAGCAGTCTATTAGCTTTCAGGTCAGAATAACCAAGTAGTTTAGAGGACATGAAGTTATGTTTTTGGCTTGTATGAAGTGCTGCTATGTTGAGAGAGACAGATGAGGTCGCTCTGCAAGTATGCAGCACAACAATGCATGTGTGCATGTATTCGTATTTACTCTGGAAGACTTCTTACTGGACTCTTTCTGCTCCGTAGCCCTGAACCAAGGGCAGAGTAATCTCTTTGCCTTCTGTTTCATATTGCTTTCTTCCAAAAAGATAGATATCCTTCTAGCTGGCTGAAGACATCACGCTCTGACTTAATTGGTATTTATTTTGTAGTACGAGGCTGTCCGCAGAACTTGGTAAGCACATACCTGTCTTGTGTACCATGCATCAAATGCATAACATTGCAGATTGAGTCACAGGCAACAGCCCTAAAAATGGTCGGTAGTGATGTTTCTGCCTGAATAGTTCCCTCTCCTTGAACATACAGCTTGAACTTTTCCCACCTACATGGTACTGAGCCCCTTTTCCACTGGGTTTTCACCAGTAGAGGTAAGTAATACAGGCCTTATAGGGGACCTTCATATGGCTAAAGTGTTCTGCTCTTGCCTACTCTGCATAAACAGGGTCGCCTGTGCTGCCAGTGAGGAACACTGGCCCTTGGCATCCACGGCTCCCAAAAGGATAGCTGGGTTGTGCCAGGGAAATGACACATTTCCACAATGGATGGGCTGAGGCCAGTCAGGCACATGGGGCTGGGGGTGGGCAAGGCAGGGCTGTGTGGAGCTGGAGACCAGTCCTGCTGCAGTGTTACTGGGACAACTGTCTGACGTGAGGTCCTGGGCCACGGGTTGGGGGATGGAGTCCTGTGCCTCCTAAATTAACTTAATTTCAGATTTCTTTCTTGGAGGAGGGGTGAACAGAGCCAGGGTCCCCCTCATCTCCCACTGCCCAGCTGCTGGCAGGTTTACCATAGGACCTGTCACAGGGGTGCCATTTCTCA
This sequence comes from Merops nubicus, assembly GCF_000691845.1. Classification (NCBI taxonomy): domain Eukaryota; kingdom Metazoa; phylum Chordata; class Aves; order Coraciiformes; family Meropidae; genus Merops; species Merops nubicus. The sequence continues at coordinate 24,049 of NW_008592097.1, read as the reverse complement.
TGGTGGCTGCTGACGTCTCCTGGGCAGCACCTTTTCCATCTCCCTCCACTGCAAATATGAGTCCAAAGACTACTGTCTTGGTGTGTAATCACAGCTGATTGCCATGTAGATGAAAATGGTAAAAGGCATGATTTGCTATTTAATATTACAAGTGAAAATTAATTATTTTGATCTCTTCCTCTGTGTATTTCTAGCACTATCTTTTTTCCTCCTTGTATTCCCACCACCATCAGGTTTGGAGGCTATATATTGCCAAACCTCTTCTCGTACTGGCTCAGCCCCTTCAGTCTCAGAGGCTGGGACTCCTCTGCTATAGCATCATGTCTTTCCCCAATGGTACTTCACTGTCTCCTGCACACTCCGGGATGTCTTCTGAGCTTCCAAGTGAAAAAGCACACCCTATGCACTGTATAATCTGCACTCATCATTTTCTATGGTGGCAACTTCAAAGCAGACTGTGTTACTCTACAGTTACTGAAGTATCTAGTTTTACTTAGTATTGTGTATTGATTTTATTAAGAAGAGTTTTGCTTTAGTATATCAGTGGTTCTTTAACTGTGAGCAGCTAGATATAAATGTCTTATTTTATTATTATCTTTTATATTATTATTTTTACTTTAATTTTTAATGTATGATTTGCTTCCTGATACCTATCCAGTGCTGCTTTCTGAAATTGCACTCTATCGTATGTGATACTAAAAGCAGATGAAAAATACTAACTTTTTTTATGATCTTAAGAGTAGGCACTTGAGCATGTTTTGTCTCTGAGAATCTTCTGATATCTTGCCTTAAAAGTCCAGTCCTTGACCAGATGAATGCAATACTCCACTGGCCACACAGTAAGGTTTTTATTTGTGTTTCTTACAGGAATAATCTGTAATTTAATTTTATCATGCTGGGGTTAATAATGCTTTTCTTTTGCTAAATGTCTCTCTAATGTTTGTAGTACCTGAACTTTCACTCTATCTAATTACTTAAAATTCTGGTCTTAAATTACTTGGCTTCATGGTGTTGTGATTATATTATCAAGGAATTTAAAATCTGTTTTGATTACATTATCAGAGAATTTAAAATCTGATTCTGCCATTTTCCTTTCTTCAGAATTGTGTCTGAAGAGAGGTCTTTGTGCCTTTCATACACATTGATGCACACTGTTCATTTGCATTCCACTTCTTATTGTGTTCTTCTGCCTTGTCTTTGCATCTGGTGCTAGCCTGAACTTCACAGTCCATTTATTTTTTGCTGTTTTGCACTGCACTGATGTCACATACATGCAAAAATCTGAGTCACTGCTTACTTTCTCAATAAGGGGCCAATTTTTTTGTCTGCAATCCTCTGCATAATGACTTGCCTTGTCAGAATTTTTGCATGTGACCGTGGGTAAGGGGCATTTCTTTATTATCTTTTTTGTTTTCCCACAATAGCCATAGATCTTTGAATTTTGTTCGTTTTTTCTGCTTTGTGCTTCTATGCCTGCCTTTGAGTTTTCAAAAAATTTTCATGCCTTCCTTGGTCTGCCTTCTGAAATACCTTTGTGACTGCTTTGCTTATATTCTCTCTCTAGTTGTGAGCTTGTTCACTAGCCATGCACATGTCTTTATTTCTCTGTAGAGTTAATGGGATCTCTAAGCATTCCCAACTGAGTGCCTGGATTTTTGTCCTGTCATTATTCTATCACAAATTAGTTCAGCCAGCAGTTTGGTAATTGCGTGAATTGGTCATCTTTGTGTAGTTTGCCAGAGCTCTGACCCATTGTTTTGCAGGTTCTTGACTGGTAGAGAAAGGAGTCTTTCATGTACTAGGATTTTTAAATGAATTAAAATGCTCAGGAGCAATAAGATTTCTCCATGCTTGCTGCTGCTGTAGTGGGATGCTGCTGAAGTCAAACACCCTTTTCCTATAACAACTGTGACAGTTTGCTCCTCTTATTTTGTTTCCTGTTTTCTAGACCCGTGTTGCAATTTGTTTTCTTCCTCTGTTTGTGTAGTTCTATATGTTCCCTCACTTAAATGCTCATCTGTGCAGGCACTGAACTATGTTTTCCCTTCATTTATGACCTTTATTGGCTGTAAGACCACGTTGAAATTTGATCCTCGAATTGTCCCTAAGCACAAAGATAGTTAAAAAGGGACCACATTCATGTTTTGTCTCTTCCTTCACATGTGAGGTCTTCAATGATCTCCCAAACTTGAGCATTTTGTACTTGGAAAGAGCTCTACAACACTGTTTTGACAATGTTACTCTCGCCTTTCTGTCCCTTCCATCTCTTTACTCTGTGTCAGATCTCTAGTCACTTGTTCCCTATCCCCCCGGCTCTGTTCAGAACACAAAGCTGAGAGAGATTCAGGTGTCTTTGCCCAGTCAGCTCCATTCCCACATACTTCATCAAACCTGACTTGCCTACTTCTTAGGGCATTTTTTCACTAGTTTGCAGGTTCCCTGCTTTTAGACACCTTCTTGCTACTACCTCTGACACCTTCTCTTGCCAGATCTACTTGCTTATTCTTTTTTTCTTCCATTGTGTAGGAGTCAAATTTCTGTTCTTTATTTGGGATCTGACACACGTGATGGTAAGCTGGTGTGGCAAAGAAGGTGTTGTTTTATCCTTGGACTATGTGAGTGGAATAGCAGTTCTCACTGTTTAACCCTACTTAATGTTTATGGCACATATGCAGAACTGGATGAAACAAAAGAAAATTTTATCTCCAAAACTCATTAGGTTAAGGTCACAAATAAAACAGCTGACTCTTGAAGCAGGAAGAGTAAGACAATTATATTAACAATTGATGATAATTATTAAAAGAAAACTTCAGTTTGAGTTTAGGAAAAAGTTAAAGTGTGGGGTTCATTACTTTAGCTGGGGTTGAAATGAGGAAAAGAGTTTTGTGGGGGAACAGTTTGATTTAAATCCATCGAATCAATATGAAAGAAAAAAAAATCATGTCAGTAAGAAGTCATTACTTGAAGAGACAATGTTTCCACATTAATGAAGGAAACTGTGAGCTGGTTGTGCACATGAAGAAAGAAAATAAATAGTGTCAGCACCTGCCACAGCTAACCTCAAGATGCTGAATCAAAGGAGTGAACAAAAGCTTTCTGAGTCTCAGGAGCTTTTTATTCTGTATCTCTTCACTTAAATAAATTTGTTCCAGATGAGATCAATGTAATTCATAGGTGCAGTATCTTTCTTAAGAGCTCAAAATATATTTGGGTCTAGTTGTATGACAGCAGTCTAGATCTGATTTGCCAGAGGCCAAAAAGCCTCAAGAGGAAGGACACCTTTATGATCCCCAACAGTGCACTTTTGGGTAAAACAAAGCTTACTTCTAAATACAATGTCACTTTAATAACTTTTCTGATCTATGTGCTAATGGGATAACCATTTAAATCAACAGCTCAGCATTTAACCTCTAGTGTAATGATGTCTTCAGTGCCTTCCTAGCACCATTTCTATTAACCTTGTCAGCTTATTTCTGTTTCATAGCCTGCTGCTGTTACTCCTGAGTCCTCTGTGCTTGTGTGCCTCTAATATAATTGCAGATGCTGTTTCACAGAATCAGGGAACATTAGGGGTTGGAAAGGACTTTGACAGATCACCTAGTCTAGCCCCTCTGCTAGAGCAGAGTCACCTAGATCAGGTCACACAGAGACACATCCAGAGGGGTTCTGAATGTCTCCAGAGAAGGAGGCTCCACAGCCTCTCTGGGCAGCCTGTTCCAGGGCTCTGTCACCTGCACCATGAAAATGTTTTTCCTTATGTTTACCTAAAACCTCCTGTGATCCAGCTTGTACCCATTGCCCCATGTCCTACCACTGTCTGTCACTGAGAAGAGCCTGGCTCTGTCCTCATGACACTTGCCCTTCACATATTCACAGACATTAATGGGGTCGCCCCTCAGTCTCCTTTTCTCCAGGCTAAAGAGCCCCAGCTCTCTCAGCCTTTCCTCATAAGGGAGATGCTCCGCTCCCTTAATCATCTCAGTGTCTCTGTGCTGGACTCTCTCCAGTAGCTCCCTGTCTTTCTTGAACTGGGGTGCCCAGAACTGGAAACAGTACTCCAGGCTGGGGCCTCACCAGCTCAGAGTAGAGGGGGAGGAGAACTTCCCTCACCCTGCTGGCCATGCTCTCCTTAATGCCTCCCAGGATGCCATTGACCTTCTTGGCTGTGAGGGTGCATTGTTGGCTCATGGTCATCCTCTTGTCCACCATGACTCCCAGATCTTTTTCCCCAGAGCTTTTTCTCCAACAGATCAGCCCCCAACCTGTTCTGGTACATGGGGTTGTTCTTCCCCAGATGCAGGACTTTATGCTTGCCCTTGTTGAACTTCATGAAATTTCTCCCCGCCCGGCTTTCCAGCCTGTCCAGTCCATGCTGGATGGCAGCACAGCCTTCTGGTGTGTTAGCCAGTCCTCCCAGTTTTGTATTGTCAGCAAACTTGCTGAGGGTACACTCTATCCCTTCGTCCAGGTCATTGATGAATATATTGAACAGCACTGGACCCAGACCTGACCCTTGGAGGACACTCTTACCCACAGGCCTCCAACTAGACTCTGTTCCACTGACCACAACTCTCTTGGCTCTGTCCTTCAGCTGGTTTCCAATTCATCTCACCACATAATCACCCAAGCCACACTTCTTGAGCTTGGCTGAGAGGACACCAGGGGAGACAGTATCGAAAGCTTTGCTGCAGTCGAGATTTACCACATCCACTGCCCTCCTCTCATCTATCCATCTAGTTGTGCCATCATAAAAGGTTATCAGGTTAGTAAAGCATGACTTCTCTTTGTTGAGTCCATGCTTCCCAAATGCAATAAGCTGTTTGGTCCAAGGACATCTCTTTTGTTTTGTAACAGTACTGTGCAAACCTCAGAGATGGTACAAACTGGGACCAGGTTCACTATGTATGAAATAGAGTAAGAACATTTCCTGAGCATTGCAAGTGACCAAGAAGTCACAGATAAAAAGGTGATACATAAACCAAGTACGATCTTGACTGTTTGTCCCCTACACTATTCCCTCTGTTTTGTTCCCCTTAAAATGTTTGGCTATTCAAAGCAAATGTAAGGCCCATTTGATATAATCAAACCCCTTCCTAACAGATGAAATGAACGGAGAATGTTTTTGAGACTCAATGCTTTCAACATTTAAAAACCCCATAGTTTTTGAAAGCAAGTGGTCTAAGCTGCTTGCAAGTCTTCGGTGTCAAGAACTTTCTTTTGGACTTTGTTGAGGTCTTAAATATAAATGTCCTGAATAGTTTTTTTATTATTATCATTTGTTTGTTTCTTCTCTTTGGCCCCATTTTACTTATATTGGAAGTATTTGACAGGGTCAAGGCAACAGAAGCCTTTTGAGGAAAGAGGTCCTTTGCATTAGGCAGAATATTTTTTCATGGGAAAATGCACCCATTGTGAGGTATGTGACAGATTGCCAGAACTCATTTGTGCATTTGGTCCCAGCGTGTTTTGATTTTTGGAAGTTTGTATGTATGGTAGGCTGATGACAGCAATTGTATCACAAGAGTAAATAATGGAAGTACATATCCCTGTGCTTCACAGGTCTTCTCTTAGTTTTTAAACTGGGCAGAATTAATTTCTACCAGTTCTTTTTTCTCCCTGGAGTCACTGTTCATCTGGGCTCCTGATGCTCTTTTTTTTTGACCTATGGTGGTTAGCACACTTCTAGACGTAGCATGGGGAAGTCCAAGGACTTTTCCTGGCAAGCAATGTGTGGGGAAGAGAAAGTTCAATCATTTGAAGGTAAGTCACACTGCATCACTTGCTATCTCAGTGCCAGAGGTCAAGCTCTGGTCTGTTTGAGTTAATTACCTAAATGTAGTCTAAATGGATCAGCTGACTGACATGGGCAGGGGAGTGTTCCTTCTGTCATGGCTTCCATGAAGAAATGAAGTTGGCTTCACTAGAAATTAAGCTAGACCATTATTTTGTTCCAGCTGTGACATAGGTGTGATCCTTATGCTTTTCTGTTATTAAACCATATGCTATTTGATGAATCTTCAGAAATTATCACAGAAAAAGGTGAAGAACGGTTCACACAGTGCATGTCCTTCTTGCATATCTCTTTAGGTTTCCTTTGTTTTTCCCATGTAACTCTTCAGCTTTCACTGGAGTGTTCTGGGCTTGCATGCCTTTGTGATTTCTATCTGTGCAAACACTTTTAGACTGCACAGCAAAGGGTCTGATAGCCTGTACCAGGAAAGCTGCATTTCAGAACAGAAATGTTAAAACTTGAAAATGCAAAAAATTGATTAATGTATTTAAAAATAGGTAAAATAAAATAATAATGCAAACGTATGATTTTCTTGAAGTGCCCTTCTCTGACCCTCACAACTATCTAGGTTTAAAAAAGGTTCTTGATAAAATACCACTGCTGACTGACTATTGCTATACTGTTGGTAAGGCATCATAGGGTATGTTGTGACGGGCTGTGACAGATATTTTAAGCTGGCTTTTTTTTTGTGCTGAAATGTCACAGACAGATATAAAGCAGTAGGTTTTAGTTCACGATATGTTGCCAGGTCTCACCCACTGCTCAGGCTACCTGGGATGAGAGGGCACAGACCTTTCAGAAGCTGCTTTGTAATACTCAGAAAAAAACCACTGTGGTTTTGATAGCAGTACTAGATGGCCAGGTTTCCATGGCTAGTGTCTGTGTTGTCACTTCTGGTCTGTATTTGTGCTGACAATCACTGAGCACAAGCCTGTGGAATTTGTCAGAGAGCACCTTGTCTTCTCATCTGGGCTCACTGCCTGATTCCTCTGCTACCTGTGACACCAGTCTTGCATGTTCTGTGTGCTTCACAAAGTTCATTTGGTAGTTGCTTTTGGAGATCAACAACCTGCTTTGCTCTCTTAGCTTGTTACCTACCTACCTTATGTTCACTCATAGACTCTTTCAGAACTTCCTCATCCAGCAACAAAACTAATCTCGAGAGGTCACATAATCTCCTCCCTCTCTTCTAAGCATAGGGCTGTCTCCTTGTCTATTTTCCTGCTCAAAAATCCTGAGGGTTTTTAAAATGGACAAACTGGATAAACGTTTGTAACAAGCACAAAGCATGGATCAGGAATGCCTATCCACTTCTTGGGCAGGAAGGAGAATAGAAGATGAAGGGCAAACTGTTCTTTCTCACCGCATTCAACCAGGCAGAAGATTTTCAACCCTTTCCACAAACAGGTGGAGATAAAAGACTAATGTTAGCTGTCAAATCCTGAGAGAATACAGGACTTGTACTTACTGGAACTGGAAGGGAGGCTGGGAAAGGAGAAGAGCAGCACGTAGTATAGCTGAGGAATAATGCAAGCGGAAGAATGGAGGGATGGAAATGGGGGAGGTAGGAAGCAAAAATTCTGAAGAGTAATCTTTCACAGTCTTTGGGCTAAAAAATCCCTTTGATTTGCTGCAGCTGTTTGAAGGATCCCATATATCCCATATATTTGGGTGGCATAGGACTTGTGCAGAAACAGTTTGAATAGATTTCTTAAGATCTTGTAGGGGATTTTGAAAACTCAAAGGAGCATGATCGAATAGATCAGATACTGAGTACAGACTAAATTTCCAGGTTTCTGTGGTGGTGTGTTTGTGTGTTTTGTCTGACCATAAATCAATGTGGAAGAAGAAACTGGGGTGGTGAGGAAGGTCAAGATTGACATAAAACCCCAGTTGCTTGTTTCAATTTTCAGAGAAAACTGGCACTTGAGAAATTTCTCATCACCCCAGAATGGCTTGTGGCCCCCACTTGTAAAATAGTACAGAAGTCAGCAAACCTGAAGTAATGTATTATACAGAGATACATCTGGTCAACACCCTCTTTAATTTACTGGCTGTTATGTAGGACAAATGTTCCTTGTCCGAAAGGTAATTCTAAAACTAAAAGGAGGGAAGTTGTTTACTTACAATAGTCTGCAAAAGCACAGGAAGGGTTTATTGTTTTTAGAAAGAGCCAGCAACAAATAAAAATGTCACAAATACAAAAATAAACCTATGAAAGACTGCATATAAAGTAAATAGCCAGAGTAAATTATTTTTGGAACATAATTATCAAATTGTCATACATGTGAGTCCCCTTTCTCTCACTTGAAACCAAAGCAAAAATTCAAGGTGCTGAAGTAGAAGAGTTATTTTTTTGTGGGTCTGATTCAAGGCCATGCTATGACAATAGATCTGGTTTTGTGCTTTCAGTCTAGATGATTCTGCTATCTTATTTCTACAAGTACAACTTTCTTCCTTGGAACCTAATATAAAGAAAAGAGAGCTGAGTAGCTTCCGTAACAAGAAAATCCCCAAATGTGTGATTGGTCACTCAAAGGAGCCACAAACTATAAATACAACCAGCTGTACAGATCACATACATTTTTCAGTTCCAAATTCAGTGTGGGAAATCCCAGCAAACTCGCTGAAGACCTGTGTAGGTGGATCCAGCCCACTCTTGTCAGGCTGTATCTGAAGCCCGGGTTTGCTAAGGGTAGAGGTGAGGAAGGATAGTGACACATAGATCCAGGGCAGTACAGAGGAGCAAGGTTTCTCTGCTGTTTAAAGCTGCTGCTCTTTCCTTTAGTGTAAATGTTATTAAATCCCCTTATGTAGCTGTTCTGGCAGAATGCAATCACACAGAGAAAATCTGATTGTAAGGGGTCTAGAGCAGTGATTTTTTTTTTTTTTTTTCAGCCTTTCTCAGTGAGCAGGAAATAATCCTGGTTTGGAGGAGACCCCTGGATTGTAAGCTGATTAGCTTTTCCTGATGGTCTTTAGGCTTCTGAAGACCAGGGGTAATACTGCAGATCACAGGGAAAAAAAAAAATTAAGCAGAGTAATTTCTTCCCTGGACTTTTTTAACCTGTTCTACAGAGCATCAATCCACTGGACCTTCTCATCTGATTGTTGAAAAGATCATAGCCTGCCTGAAAAAAGGCAGTGTCAATTTACATCACAGCAATTCTTTCTTAAAGACAATTTTTCTTCACAGGATTGACTTGTCTTTGGTAGAAAAGGACAGAGAGCTATGTAAGTCAGGTAGATTTTGAACATCCTCATGAAATTCCCTTCCACCATTGTTCCTTATAGACAAATTCGCTCACTGGCTTTACAGTGTGTTTGTGAAAGTGAAGTGCCACTCGTTCAGAAACATTAAGAAGATGGGTGCAACAGGAGTGAAGAGCAAGCAAGACGTGAAAAGAAAATTTCTCTGTGGCTTACTGCAGTTGGATGAAAGTATATGGATGTAAAGGATGAGGCTTGAGTTAAGGGAGAAGCAGTTCCTATTTGGTCAAGCATGGATATAGGGAAAGCCTGATGATAGGAATATTTTCTGACGCTGCCATATTCTATTAGTTTTGTTTTGTGTGGCACACTTTTCCTAGATATATGAAGTTAAGAATACTAAGGGATAATTTCCATGGGAGTTCCCCTGGTAATTTCCTATGTTCCTCAAATAGCATAGCCAGAAAGTCCACAGAATTTTCTGCAAAATTGCTGGGGCTGAGAAAATGCACAGAGATTTCTTTCATTGTGCCATGGATAAAAGAATAGTTAACAGAAATACAAAAGAAAAATAGGTCTCATTTAAATGAGGCTTCTTTTATCTGTATCACTGTTTCCAAGGTTATATGTGTGCCTGATGAGAGATGAAAGTGCAATGTAGTGTCACATAAGGCTTAGAGACTGCCATGTTTTTGCTCTGGTTATGGAGGGGGCAGATCTGTAACAAAGTCAGGAGGTTCAGGAAGATTTTGGGGTTGTGTTCTCTATTCTGGCACTGTCACAGCTGCTGGTGGGGAGAAGAAAGGCAAAGCAAGGAAGAGGACTTGTGACGGTTGAAGCTAAGGAGGATGCAACGTGACAGCCTGAGAAAGGCAGGGGCAAGAGAGAAGGCGGTGACAGTAGCTGTAACAGAAGAAAGAGATGGAGGAGGACTGAGAAAGGAGTGTAATAATTTGTGTGGGGTGGCAGGAAATGAAGCAAGAACAGATGGGAGGATGCAAATGAGAAAAAGGCAGCATCAGTCAGGCTCAGCTGCAGAGAGACAGAAACTGGCACCTATTTTTGATATAATCCTCTGTTTGACTCTTGCTTGGAGAACAGAGGTATCTGGAATATGGGTTAGGGAATGATCTAGGATACATCTTTCCATGTGGCAAGTGAGATCTCTTCTGCAGCAGCTGGCTCGAGCCCTCCAGCCCAGACAGAACGAGCTACGCAAATCCGTGAGAAGTGAAGGAACTGCTCCTCCTCTGTCTCACACTCTCTCTGGATCAGCTAGCCAAAGAACTGACATCCTGATGGGGCTTCAGCATCTTGCCAACAATACCTAGGAAGCAGAAGGACACTGGAACTGTAAATCTAAAGGTCTTGCAAAACAAAATCTGGTGATACACACAAAATCAATACGCCACACTGAGCTCTATAAACTGAAATTCCCCTTTTTCTCTCCTGCTAGAGAAAGTACATATCACTTAAAAAATCCTGGGGGAAGGATGCCATTGTTTAATTCTTTAAGATAAATGCCTAATGAACTCTATTGACTTAATCACCAGTGCATTCCACTGGATATTTTTCATAGGTAGTTTGTGTTTATCGGAGTCACAGTAAACTGTGTGCGCTATTTCCATTTTTAGAGCACTGTTATAGCTTGATTCTCCTCATGGAAAACTTATAGACCACTGAAGCTGATTTCAGCACAGTGCCTTTATGCGAGAAGTACAGAGCATGCTATTCTCCTTTACTGAAAGGTTACAGTTCCTTGACACCAATGTCAAAAGTTGTGTGAGGTATGGTGTCTTAAAACACAGGTCATGCCTGTTTCTCAAACTGGAGTAACAGAAATACTTTGCTTGCCCTAAGTGATTATACAAAAAGCATCTTTCCCTGTTTTGAACTTTGAGTCGAAGGACATAAATATTTTGAAATGAGTTGTTAGCTTACAAATGTGACTCCAGCTGAGACTTTAAACATCAAAGAGATATGTTGATGGAGATCAGTAGGAATTTATAAAGCCATGTGACTTAGACTATGTCAACCAGAGATGAAAAAGGAAATGAAGTGGTGTGATCTTTACTTTCCCATAGTAGGTTGCCTTTTCCTGGGGATGATCAATTGCTATTAAAGATGAAATAGTTCCCTAAATGTTTCAGTTCTGCATAATATCAAATCATGCACAGAGAGAGATGAATCATTGACAATATTTGTGCTATTGTGTAATGTTTAGGAAAAACCATTTATACTTTTTCAGCCATCAACAGAATTTCCCTGGTACTATGGTTACTAGGCATTGGACAAGCCCTTATTGAGATGGAAAGATCAGGTAAAAGAAGTCAGAAAATGAGACACCTGCAGGTAAACAAGCATACTTCATCAGAAGTGTTTGCAAGAGGAAGAATGTATTAAACTTTTTCTGAGGAATGGTGGAAGGGAGGTGGAGTGCAAGGAGGAGTCACCATTCAGCCTTTCACTGGATGGTTGTAGGAGCAACTATTCTGCCAAAATGATTGTCCAAAGTGAGTGTCTTTCTCTTAACTTTTGCATGTACTTGGATGGAATTTGATGTTTTTTTTTTTTTGCTCAGAGTGCAAAGTCTTGATTCCACCCCATGTTTGTTCTCCACTTTTTATTGTTGTATATTACTTCTTGCTGGCAAAAAAGCAAGTGTAGAAAGCCACCACATCATATTCTGGTATCATCTGTTGGTGTCTGTATGAAGTGAATGGCAGCGAAAAAATTAAACTTCTCTCTTCCATTACATATAGTTCATCCCACCTGTAATTAAAAGTGGCAGTGAGTAGTTCTATAACTCACTTGTGAGCTTTTAAGATCAATTATTCTTCACAATAACTGACAGTAGAGCTTGTACTCCTTTCCCTAGGAAAGGATTGCATCCTTTTATCTTTTGCCTTAAAAATGGCCAGACCTGGCCCCTTCTGGGGCATGGCTTATGTCTGCAATGCAGCCATTCATTCTGGTGCTGCTGGAGTCAACCTTCTCAAAACATAGAAATGCACCATGCTAGGAAACCTACAGTGAGACTCGATCTGATTTCTTCACTGAGGAAATACGTGTAAGCAATCAATCTTGTGAACATGCCCACATGCCATCTGAGCTTCACAGTAGGATTTTCTGAGCAATGTCTTTTTAACTCCCTCTTATTCTCTCAAAAATGAAAGTAACAGTCTATGCAACGCTCTTCACAGGTCTCAACCTCAATTTTCAGAAATGACCATACAAGCAAAGCATTTTTCAAAAACTAAAGGGATTTTTTTCTAGTTATAAAGCCCCAGAACTCTACCTATGAATTCTACCAGAAATACTATGATAATTTCAGAAAGGAAAATAAGAAAACATTTAACAATATCCTTGTCAGTTTTTTCTTGGGTATGTCAAAACTTGTTTTAATGATCTACTGGGTTCTTAGTTCTTGGGCATTTTGTATGCATTTTGTATGCATAGGCTTGTAAAGAAAAGAACACACATATATCCCTATTCAAGAAAATATAGGGCTTGTTCCACTTAAATCCCAAATGGTTTGAAAAGACAGGTTGCATCTTATTGACTGATTTTCTTCCAACTCTCAAAAAGAGCTCCGAATTGGGGTCAGATGGGTAGATAGTCCAAATATGCACCTCAGGTTAGCAACCTCCTTTATCATTTCTAGAAGGTAGTGTGAAAACTGTCACTCTCCTTTTCTTAACCTTTCTTTACTGTTTGGAAACCTAGTGGATCGCCACAAAGAAGCCATTTAGATCACCTAGTGAAACAAGAATTGGGAAAAAAATGCTCTACCATACATATTCTTATGTAAGAAGTATGAAACCTAAGCCATACTGAGTCAATGCCCTAACATTCTCTGTTATTCCAAAGACTTGGCAAAAATCCTTGTCTCAAATGAACTAGACTTCATACAGTGGTATAGTGTGGTTCTGATATTGGCCATGATTACCTGTGAGCAACAGAAATTTACCTCATGTTCTTCATGAAGATGTTTGCAGATTATGGCATCAATGAGCCTGAGAAGGGTTTTTCAGTGTGCTTCACCTTCTGACCAGGGCTGAAAGCTGAACACGGTAAGAGAGTCTAAAAGACAGATCTGTTACAAGAGGTCTTCTGCCTCCTTTCAAAACTTGTTTTATTTCTAGTACTTCTCTAGCTCTTCTGTTCAATGTTTAGATTTTGCTCCACCATGCCAACACCTATATGTTGGACAGGGATACAGAATCAGAAAGGCACGCTGAGGACAGCATGCCCACGCAAGCACTCCACAAGAATTGCTCTGAGTGATGTTTCTGTGCAACACGTGTAGCCTGACCTTGTAGAAACGGCTGTTCCAGGGTGTCTGCTTTATTACTGAGGGCAGCACCTTAGCCACCATGGATGGGTGATAAACGCTCACATGTTCACTTTATAGTTACTGAAAAGCTTCACTGTTATGTTCAAGGAAACAAAACAAGTTTCTTGTTACAGATGGTGTTAAATTTTTTACATTAGGTTTGGTTTTTTTTTAATCTGGTATCTGACAAATTTTGTATGCAAAAGAGTTGCAGGACCGCAAGAGTTAACCAGCAAAACTTTAAAATAGTGCTATGTAAGCACTGATAAAAAGGAAGCCAGGAGATTCATGAATCTACTGCACTGTCTGACACCTAAAAAGCTTCACATAGTCTGCTTCCTTCTAATATTTATGTTCCTTTAAAAATAATTATCCTGCTTGTATTAATTGCTGTCTTTGGCAGTCACTTAATTTCTTTCAGTCTTCGTTACCTTGTGAAAATGGCAGAAAGAATATTTGCTAGTGTCTTCCTCCTCTCTTCTAACATTTTTGTCATCCATTTACACCTGGGAACTGAATGATTAAGAGATTATTAAATTTTCACCTGGGAGCATGTTCTCCAACTGACCACTTTTTACTCTATCATATTATATTTTTCCTCTTTCAGCTAATGTTTGCAGCTTGTTATTTATACCTACTGGCAGTGCTAGGACTCGGGTTTTTATTTTTACAGGTGGAAGTACATCTGTTGGGAGTAACACTCTTGCTCAAAGTACTTACCCTTTCCTTCTTTTTTCCTCTTTCTCAGATTTTGTTTGATTGGGGAACTGAGCTACATGTCAGCTGTCACACCTTTATGTCCCTTACCTTGACATTTACACAGATCTGAAACTGCATTTTGGCTATTATGCAAGTTATTCCCTGTGATACCCTTCCTGTCTCTGTTTCTTGCTTTTGTTTTGCATAAGGAAGCCTTCTGTTGATGTGTGTACAAACACCTCTCTTTCTGTAGTCTTTGGAAATAACCATTCCCATTTCTTTAGCTGGTATTTCCCATAATACATGCCTACTGATGAGTTCCGCCTCACTTTCATCCAACACCTTTATTATTTTCTTATATTGCTGTACCCTTGAGTACAGATATTTTAGAATAAAATCCCATTGCACCATTTTTTTTTTATGCTGGATTTTGCTTGGTTTTTGTTGTTCCTCCTAGAGAAAATCACTCCAGAGTTATAGGTTATAACACTAGGATCAGGTCTTGCAGTTATATCTTCAAAACTGGAATCATGTTGAATTCCAAACTCTCTTGTTTAAGGAAACAATTTTACCTTTCCTATGTATGCAGAACCCCTAGTCATGGTAATTTGGATTCCCCCTATAGCATATACTTCTTGGTTCCATTTACATTTGGGTTTTCTCTATATACATATGAGTAGAATGTAAATGACCAGTGGTTCATTTTGTTGCCAAGTTGAAAAAAGGGAAGAGAAAACATAACCATGTTTCTCTGAAACAAAGTAATATTCTCCCCAGCTATCCCAAGTAGGACATTCTTTCTCAGTTCCATATTTCCAAACCTTTTATTAACTCCTTGATTTTACTGTACATTTTTTTCAGCTGTATAGTGTTTTCACATTCCCATTCCCCAGTTCTTAACTTTAACAGATGGCTTTTTTCTACTTTAGTATTTATCCCCTTCCACCTCAGTGACCTGTATCAACTCTGCTTCCTTTAATTTTACATCTCCTCTATACAAAATTAATGTATTTCAAGCTAAGATACATCATCTTCAGATTTTGCTTTATCCTTATGGCGACAACCCCTGTTTAATGCCCCTTTTTTAAAAGGGCACCAGGTAGCCTCAAGCCTAGCCAAGGAACCTATGATGAGGGTCTGTGGGGAGAAGCTGCTGCTGGTTTTGCTTCATCAGCACAGTAAAGAGAGGTTGTGCCATAGTCTGCTTGAATTTTAATGGTGTTAAAAAATTAAACGTGTTATCTTAGGATGTATCTGAAGATTCAGCTAGTTATCAGTGACTGGTGAAATGAGGGTTTTACATGAGATTTGATTCTACTCTTCTGCTCAGGTCTTCATGCTGAAGGCAGTTCAGCTTCCCAAAAAAACACCTGGAATCTTAAAAAAACCCCAACAAACAAACAACTCCATTTCCAGTCAACAGAGAATGAGTTCTGGAGCAAGGTAATCTCTAGCTGAAAGACTTGCCTTCTGCACCTAAAGTTAGCTCCTGAAAGTAGCTGCCTCTGCAGAGTAGTTCTCTTGTGTGTTATTTTCTAAATATGGATTTTTTACACCACTTTAAGCAAGGCTGTCAAATGAGGCACTTCTGTACAGGGAAGTACATACTGATAGCTGTTTACTTTTGTTTCAGATAATAGTATAGAACTGCCTCTGTTGGATGTAGGTTCCCAAATACCAGTTTATAAACTCTGCTGAAATGTCATCATCATCACTTATTTTTCACTGCTTATTAAACTCAAAGCATGCTTACACATGCATGAGCATGCTACCAATGCATCCAAATAGATTCCTGGGGCTTATTTGTGGATCAAGGCTAAAACACAGTGTCATAGGCTGATGATGTAGGTTTTTGAATGTACAGCAATGATTTACGAGTTCTTATGACTTAATGGGAATGAGGGTAGTAAAAAGTATTCAAGTTTTGCAACAAAAAAAATCCTTCTTTGTTCACTTGCTCTTTGTTTCCTTGTAATAAACTCATAACAGGTATGTCGTGAGTCTTGTAAAAATACCCCAAAATACTGTAATGTGTTTTGGTTTCTTTTGGGGTGTGTGTCTGCCTGCTTCATTGGTTCTCCAAAGCTGAAAATGTTTGTTTAATTAAAGCTTGGTTTAATCCCTGTTAAGTGACATTGAAAGACATCCATTTAGATCTCTTGTCCATTACAATGAAAAAGTTACTACAGGCATTAGCAAAGGCTAACACCTTTAAATCCTCCTATATTTAAACTTCATAAATGTTCACACTTTTTCTTTGTACTTTCAGTATCTCCCATGCAATAATGTGATTTCTGTCAATTTAGGACACTCAGGGCATGTTAACAAGTAGCTAAGAAAAACACTCGGTTTTCCTGAGTGTCAAGGCAAATTCTTGGAGTTTCAAATTGTAAACTACGATCCTGAAGTGTGATTACAAATGTCATTACTAGTGGAATGTGCACCACAGTTGTGGGAAGAAAGGAAGGACTGATAGAGGAGGGATCAGGAAGTCATTCTTAGATTTTTGCACCTGACTCTCTGTTTAGCTGTGGTCTTCCTCTGCTCATCATTTTCACCTAAATTCAAGGAATAAAGAAGAAGACTGAACTATAAAGACATTGAACATTTTTCTCAGCTCTTCCCAATTTTATGTGTGAGACAAGAATAAGGAGAGATGAGAACAATCTTACTTTTTAATAGTATGAAATTTCAGGTCTTTCATTAACAAGTACTTTTAATAATGAAAAAAAGTAAGCGACTCTGCTGAGACTGTTCTGACACGGATTTAAAGGCAAAACATTTTCTGCTTCCAACCACCAGCCCTCTTTTTTGATGTTTGCATCCTGAACATGTGACCTTTGCAGCTCAACAAGAATGTGCAGCTACACTGTCTTTGAACAATTTATTTGACTTCAGGCTAAGGGTGCTCAAAAGCCAGGAGCTGCTGAGAAAAATTGCAGCTAAAAGGGAAACAGTTTGTCCCCCAGCTCCATGTAGCTGGGAACTCTGATTTCAAATTCAAAGGTCCTGTGTACACACAAGCGTTCCCCAGCTGAAGGAGTGGAAAATACACAAACTGATACAGCTAACTTTGTGCAAGTTTGTTCAGCATTCTTTGCTGTGTTCAGCAGAGCCTGAGTAGGGACCTTGACTTTTGGGCTAGCACTGAACCACAATAAGTTGTCTGAATACTCAGTGAAAATGAATTAGGGCTCACTTGCCCTATTGAGAATAAATCTATATCTTCTTTTACATCGCAGTGATTTGTTTGGATTTGAATGGCAATGTTGTTTCTGGATTTTAAGAGAAATGATGGGCTCTGTGATAGAACCGAGTTACATTGGAGATCTGTCTTCTTTTCTCATACCAGGAATTTTCATGTGACTTTGTTTATGTTTAGTATTACACTGTATGGACATAAACACAGTGTTCCAATTTAATCTAAACAATCAGAGCCTTCATTTATGAAGAACTGTGAGAAAGTCTGACAAGAGAGGTTCAAGGGAAAGTGCATAAAACCAGCCCTGGAATTTCCCAGCATATCTAAACTTGTCGGTAATTAAATTCAGAAACTGCTGGAATCTTTCAGAAGTTGAGTAGTTGGGGGAATATTTAATTTTTTGCCCTCAGTGGATTGATTACTATGGTATTTCTGTTACATGTGAAGAAATCGGCACCTATGTAAATCAGCCAAAATGCTTCAGGGCTTCTGTGGAAAAAAAGAGTCAGCCTTGTTAATATGTGTTTTAGCAGAGAGAGGGCGAGACTATTGGAGGGCATAATGTTTAGGTTTTGGCATTGTAAATGGGAAGTCAGCTATCTGAATTTCTTCTTGCAGGGAGATGACAAGCTAAACTTAGTTGCTAAATATCTTTCACAGGTATGCTCAGAAGAGGTTGAACCTATCTTTCTGATTTTAACTCAAGAGGCAGGATGAGGGAAAACACCAAGTGTCACCTAGTAACATAAGATAGAAGGCCTACCTTCCCCAGAATTTGCAAATACACATTAACTCACTTTTAGATGTAGCTGGAAGGAAAGCTGTATGCCTCATCTGGGTTATCATCAGCTTTTCCTGAGCCCAGACATGTCTCTGTTCTCTGGTCTGCAATAATGCCTGAAGGAGAGCAAGGTCTACTAATACAAAACTTAGATTTTTCATTTTGTGTAATCTAACATAATTACAGACATACCTTTATTTCAGAAAGCTTTACCTGAAATCTCATTCTGGTTTTCAAAGAGTTCAAGTGAAATTCATTCTAATGTAAACCACCAGATATTAAAATTAAGCCTATCCTAAACTTAGTTTTTTTTTCTCCAATTCTCTTCCTAATAGTCACATTTTTCTTGCATAGAAAAGACATTTTTGAGTGAAGTGGAAACTGTGCCTGTTCTATTTTAAATTTTAACTTCAATTTTTATAACATATGTAGGCCTGACTTCACTGAATTAATATTTTATATTAGCTGTAAAGGAAAAATCTACTTGAATTTTAGACTTTTACTGAGGCAGAAAAACCCTTCTTTTTTCAGATACTGAAATCAGTAGATCATCAGCAAAACTTGCATTAACTTCAGCAGAACAGCAGTAAGCCTGTTACTCTAGATCATTAGAAATATCATTACATTGTAGACAAAGCAATATTCATTATGCATGGTAACAGACAAAGTAAATGAGCAAAATGGATGGGGAAATTAAGAAAGGTCAAGTGTCTGATCATGTGCATGTAGCCGGTATCCTGCATAAACGCTGTTGCTCTTTTTGCTGTTTTGACTTATTTTATGGAAATTCTGTTTTAAAGAACAGAGGTTTTGGGAGGCAGTATCAGAAGATTTCTACTGTTTCCATCATTGAGCTGTATTGATTCAGAACTGTAAGACCTTAAGAGCTAAAAGGAGAAGTCCTTGCGGTGGTAACTCTTGCCAACTCTTAGAGCTTTATTGCTAATTTTTCAGTGTTTAATCTTCTATTTTTAAAACCTCACTTCCTGTAATCAGATGAGTAAACGAGTTAAGATTCTCATGTTAGAACTAAAAAGGAAAATTTTAATTTCCATGACTATGGAAAGAATCAAATAATTGACCCCCACAGGTATACAAATCAGAATGAAGGATGAAACATTCTGAAACCTGTAGTACTTTAAAATTTAATGTGATATATTATTTAAGGGAATATCTTACAGTAAGGAAAATGTCGGTTGAGGTTTTTTTTTTTCCCCTTTCCATCTTCTTTCTTGGCTTTCAACATACTTTTTGCACTTGTGTTCAGAGCCAGAGCTTTGCACTTTTGGTATCCTACTAGAGCAGACAGTTTGAGTTATTTCTCACAGTGTTTCTTGCGGAGACAGGAATAGGGAACGTTGTTCTATAAGCACAGCAAAGAAGAGAACAGTCTGTATTTAGCTGCCTTTTCCACTTTCTGTAACTAACTTTGGACAGAAGTCTCCTGTGATAAAGGAGTTTTTATATTTTAGCTGCCAATTCCAAAAGGAGATGTTGTATTATGCAGCCAGTAGGATTTCACAGTAGAAATCTCTCTATAAATGAAGCTCTTCTGAATGACAGTGTTGTAGGAGATACTTTTTTTTTAATGACAAAAGATGCTGTTGCTGGTATCCTGGCTGTTCAGATACCTCAGGTTCTATTGATGTGTTCTTCTGATCTAGGGTGGATATTAGCAGAAGATACTGTTCAAACTTCTCCGCTGCTGCTCTGTGTTGAGATACACCATGGACCATGGGGTATGGGCAGGGCTTGGTAGGTGCATGACTGCAACCAGCCGGGGTAGGTGCCCACAGGCTGGCACAGCTGTGCCGTCCCTGGCTGCGTGCAATCCCACCACACCCCAACAAGTGAAGCAGAGCAGAAATGAGAACAGGGACAAGGGACAGCTGGGGACCAGTGATCACCAGGTGAAGTCACGGTAACAAGACAGGTCCCAGGGTGCACTGGGCAGTCAGTCTGTGGGTCAGTCAAGAGTCATGATCAATGGGGTACATGGCCAGGAGCAGGCATGGCTATAACACAACTTCAACATAGCTCAAGGGGAGGCCAAAGGTGACAGTCATGGCTGAAAGCAACATCTGAGGGAAGCATGGACAGTGTCTGCTGAGGCTTCTTCTAGTCTTCTTCACAGCAGCTTTCAGTCAGCAGCTGTGCTCTCTAACTGGCCTCGAGCCCAGGCAGCCAAATCCTCAGGAGCAGGGAGATGTGCATTAAACTGTGACACTGCCTGTTTGAGTGATGCCATAAAACCAGAGGTCAGAGCAAACAAAATTCCGTAGCAGGTCAGACCAAAGTTGCCTCTCATTCAGTTTGCCATAGCTGGCAAAAAGATGTCTCCTGCAAAGAATATAAGGAAAGGACAAGCATATAGTGGTACTTCTCCAGGGACTTGTCTGATCTCTTCTTGACATCAGAGAAAATTTTAGTGTCCCTGGAGTTCATTAATTTTTTTCCAACTTCTTTTACCTTAAATCCAGAATTCTGACATCCTGGCCTAAGTCCTACAGCATGATATATCAAAATTTTTACTTTCTTGCTGCTCAAACCTCTCTTTCAATACTATCTTCAAACCAGGTAAACTTTGGGTCCACAGATTTCTCTGTTGAGGAATTCTACTAGTTAACAGGCACTTAAGTGAAGTACTAAGCTCTGTTTTGAAGCCTGCTCCTTCAAAGCTTTTCAGTGACATTTAGTTCTTTAGTTACAAGAGAAGATGAATAGTTAATTGTTATAAGAGAAGGTGAACGGTTAATCTCTGTGCCTTCTCCCTGCTGCCTGTGGTTTTAGAGACCCTTATGTGAATTCCCCAGTACACCCTCTGAGTCAGATGAGTGTTACTCCACTTAGTCATCACCTCTGTTGAAGATGTTTTACACATGTAATTGTCCTTTCGTGCTTTTATTCCAGTTAAATGTGGAGACAGAATTACACAGCTTAATATGTAGGGAGCCCAAATTCCTTATGGTGTCATGAGGGTGTTCTGATTTTTTTTTTTCTCAATATCATTCTTAATAATCCTTAACACTTAAACTGTTGCAGCCCCATGGTCTTACTCTTAGTGCTAGTAGTCAGCTCAGAGCCCATGATTTTGTATATGAAGTTAGGATTGTTCTTGCACCTGTATATTTCTTTACATTAATCTCTACTGAATTGTTTCTGCAGCTTCATCATAGAGTGTGCAAAGACCTCTGCAATTTTTTGTCACCATTCTCTCTTGTTCCTATTCAGTATCTGTTTGTATCGTCAGCAGATGTTCCCAGCTTGCTGCTCATGTCATTTCCAGGTTGATCATCACTGTATTGAGCAGCACATGATCGCAACACAGATTTTTCTTGATCTGGATGACCTGATCTGTTCACCCTGTTTTCTGTTTGCTGACTTTTAACCAAGTATTTGCCATGCAATGTCATGACTAATTAGTTTCCTGAAAAGGTACTGGAGTGGGATTTCTAAAAAACAAACAACCAAACAAAAAAACCCCAACAACAAACAAACAAAATCCCAAACACTTTTGGAAAGACAGGTAGATTATATCACCCCGATATACTTATTGGCCCTATGAAGAACTCCCACACATTTGCCAGGCAGGATCATGTAAAAACTCCTGTAAGGTTTTGGTTTTTGTTTTTTGTTTTTTTTTTTTTTTTTTTTTTTTTTCTTCAAATGTATGATCTCTTTGTCCATGTGTCCACTAATTCTGGGCTTTATTATAGTTTCTATTAATTTTCCCAGCACAGATATAGCCAGAGTTAGAAACCTTTCCTTGTCAAATTTCTTTACAAGCATGACATCTCATTGGCTACCTCTCGGTTATCAGGTGTTAATAAGGTAGATGACAAACTACACTTTTTTGTCAGCTGTTTCCTTGAGTTCCTTTACCATTTTGGAGAGAATATCATCTTAATCCTGATAATTTCTTTCTGGTTGTGTGGTGGTGATTTCCTCCCCCCCCGCATTGTAGCTGCTTCTGTTGTCCCTTATTTAAGACACACCCTCTGAATTGCTTACAAGAAGTCATGGTCTCTCTGTTTCTTTCTGTAATCAGCCATTCCTTTGGTCCTGTTTGAGATTTATTTGGATAGAAATCTTGTCAGCTAATGGAAACTGTCTATTTTCTAGTTAGGGCAAGGAAAAAGTCTTTGAAATTTCTCATCCAGATCATGAGTGGACAGTAAATCACACAGTGCCTAACACTGCAGTGCAAGTTTCTGCTCAATAGTCTAGATTTTGTTTAACCTATTGTGCATTCTGTACAAAACATATGGCTTGCTGCTGCATTTCATAGTATCAGATAGAATGAGAGCTGAATGATTGTATTTTCAACAGCCACGCAGGAAGGCAATAAATTTTGGTTAATAATAAGCTTATCATGCCTGACACCTAATTATATCATAAGAAGAGACTGTGATATTTTGCAGTTATATCAATAATGGTTGTTCACACAAACATACAGATGAGGACATTGTAGAATTGTTGTCCAGAACGGCAGCATTCTGCCTTTAAAAAGCACTGTGTAAAACCTGAACAACAGGGAGGAAAATGGGATAATAAATATGGTCATTTCCTTACTCTTTTGCACTTGATCAGTGAGTGGCATTCAGTCTTTTTCTGCCTGGAACTTCAAAGAAGTTGTAATTTCCCCCCTTGGCTACCTCAAATCCTCCAGAGGATACAAAATACCTTTAACAGGATCCACACAAGAACAGCAGTGGAACTAGCTTGTGGTAAGCATGACACTGAATGATGAGAATATGCTTCTCAGGGTCTGTAGCGTAGGGCTACCAAATATACCCAGCTTGTGAAGTATCACGTAGAGGCTGCTGTTTGCACAAGCACCACCAAGAGTCATTTCTGGCTTCATTTGTACACAGTAGGAGGAATTTCCATTTTACTGCTTTCTTTGTGGTAGCATAATGCACTTCTAGTGACAGGCATACTGAGCTGGGGACTCCCAATTGCAGGCATTTTTTTCCCCACTTCTCACCCTCATTATTTTAATTGTTTGGTTATATTTTATAAATGCTAGTAGTATTTAATCTTTTAATGTCTTTGGAATATGACTCTGTGCTCAAAATTGTTTTCTAACCTTTTTAATGGCCTGGGCTTAATTTACAAAGAAGTAAACTCTGAGCTACAGATGACAAAAGCTTAAAGGATCAAATAACAGCAAGTGGGCTGTTAAACTGGATGGATTTGGGTCTGATTCCTCCAGCTACCTTGAATTCATTTGTAGCCACTGTGTCCCGGTAACAGCTGCAAAACCTGCGTTGTTGGTTAGCTGGGAGGGAGGCTGATGTCCCTTTTTAGAACAGATGTAACAACAGCAGCAGCGCTCGGTTCCTCACATTCCTTGTCATCGCAGCTGTCTCCAACTTGGAGGGCTGGCAGGGCTACTTAGTTGCTGTCCTCACTAGATCCAGCATGCAACTGGCAAAGAGGAATGGAAAATACTTAACTTTCTCATTAGCTTTCTAGCTTTGTATCCCCTTCACCCAGTGCTTTCCCCTAATTTCTCTCTCGGAGGCTCACATTTTCTTGCTACTTCTAATCTTCATTGAGCTCTTGTATCCTTCTTGAGATTATCAAATGGCTGGTCACATTCAATCTTAATTATGCAAACACAGGACTGCATAAAAATGGACTATGACTGTCTGGCACTTCTGGGGCTCTTCCTGGGAAAGGGTATCTGGAAGTTTTGGACTATTAGTTGACAGCTTGGGTTGTGAAATACATCACACCCCATTAGTAATTAACTGTATTAGGATAATAATATTTTATAATTATTTATTATGTATTGCATGCAAAGCCATATTTGCAAAACAAAAATAACCTGGAAGAAAATTTAAGAACAAAGTCTATTCAGTCCAGACTTGATCCCTGCTGGTATACAGTATAACATAAGTTTGAATTAATAATCGCTTAGTATTTTCCCCCTTTGACTTCTGCCTTAGTGAACAAAATGGTGAGGAAATCTGATTTTTCCATCTGGTGATGGAAATCTAACTGAGGGTGCAGAGAAGGCAGAGC
>NW_008592096.1:0-12290 GCF_000691845.1 Merops nubicus | reverse complement strand
TTGGCCTCTCCGTGCCCGGGCACTGGGAGGTCTCTCCTGGCAAGGCACAACCTCCCCAGCTCCGCCTGCAGACCAGAGGTGCATAAAGAAGTTTGGGGTTGTTTGGGTTTCTTTTTTTTGTTCGAGGGCTTCAGAATTGGTTGCCTTGGCCACCCCCGGGCGTAGGGCTGGTTCTGGATGGAGGGGGGCAGTCAAGGAAGGGGAGAAAACTTGGGGAGGGGTGAAAGAAGTCTGATCCTCAGGGAGGAGAAAGCCCCCAGCCTTAATTTTGGCCCTCGGAGCTCAGGGGTGTGGATGGGTGGAGCTGGGCGTGGAAGCACGCCGAGGCAGCTGCAGCGACTGAGCTGTAGCCCAGGGCATGCAGGGGCTTGCACTAGCCAGCCTGGCTGAACAGCAAGTCCTCCAGGGCCAGGGGCACATGCCGGGAAGCTTTCCTGCTCCTAGCAATCCTAGGAGTGGATCTGTGTGTCCACAGAGCATCCCAAAGAGCCTGCACAAGGCAACCTCCACCCCTGCCACGTACCAAACTGCCCGAATCTGTGCCTTCCACTGGGACTAGAAGGGGTCTGGGAGAGATGGAATCAGACACTAGTTCAGTCCCAACATCATCTACCCTCCCCCTCCAAGGCTAAGGTGTTTTTCATTTTCTCTAGCGACCCCATTTCACTCTTACTTCATCACTCTCAACTGTGTCAAACCTCAGACCTCAGTGGCCAGGGCAGAGAGCACAGGCTCTGTGCAGGAGGCTCCCAATGCAATATCGAGCTGGTCAGACGTGTGAGTTCACCCAGCTACCCCTAGCCTCAAGGTCATCCCACAGGGTAGCCCAAAGAACTGTTCTGCATCCTCCTAGGGCCCTGGACACAACATGAAATGCCCTCTGTGTCCCACCACAGCAGCTTCTAGACCACACCTCTGCATGGAAACCTTGCTCTCCTCCCTCAGAGAAGTGAAGAACCAAAGTGGGGAGGGGGGAGTATTAAACAATCTTGAGGTCTGACCTGTGCCCCTTGCCCAAAAGCATTCGTGCTGCACCCAAAATGAACATCTTCACTGGTTTCTCCTCCGGGATCAATGGCAGATGCCACCCCTCTGATTTCCACAGGGCTCCTGCACCAGCTTCAGCAAGGTGGTTTGAGGGAGGGGATGCTCTACAAAGACCCTTTCCCCATGATGCTGGGTTCTTTTTAAGAGCATCACCACCACCTGGGGCTTGAGACCATGTCTGTGTGATGCACAGGGCACCACATGGACACAGAACCCTTTTTTGTTGCAAATTATACCCAGGTATTGAGCACGCACCAGGCACAAGCGTGCACACAAAGCTTTCAGCTTACACCACCTCCTCTCCTGTGGCATCTGTCCCAACAGGCACCAGTTGACACCCTCAGCATATGAATTTGCTGCTGACTCACCCTCCCTGTGAGGGGTCCCAACTGCCTCCTCCTCCCTTTCACCCCACACTGCCCAAAAAGGGTGCGTGCTGGTCCAGCACCACCAGCAGCAGGGCACAGCTCTGCTCTCCAGCCCTTACCTCTAGCCAGAGGTGTCCAGTTGAGAGATCAAAAGCAAGACAAGCAGGGCTGCCTGCAGGCAACTCATTCTGACTCATGTCATTTTTTGCTTGCAAGTTATTCCCTCACAAATAACCCAGGTCTCGCTCTCTCTCTTCCAGTGAAAAGATTTCCTGAGCAGGATATTGTGTGGTGACAGAAGATAATATCTTCACAGCCTCTATAAAAGCCCCAAAACAAGGGTTGGTTTTTCTCGTTCACCCAGGGAGAGAGAAAACTCCAGGCTGATGTCAAAGAAACCTCTCCCTCCACCCACCCTGACCCCATGGCAATGTCTGTGGTGCTTTGTGACTCAGAGCGTGCAGACATCAGACAAAGCAGATCCCACATCAAGCACCATCAGTCACTCTCCTTCACGGATGGTCTCCGAGCTTGGCAGGTACCCCAGGAGCAAGCAGACCACCCCTGAAGGCTCTGGGTTGGGCAGCTGATCCAAACAGATCAGATCAGGGCAGATCTCAGATCAGAGAGGAAGGATATGTTCCATCCTTGGG
This sequence comes from Merops nubicus, assembly GCF_000691845.1. Taxonomy (NCBI): domain Eukaryota; kingdom Metazoa; phylum Chordata; class Aves; order Coraciiformes; family Meropidae; genus Merops; species Merops nubicus. The sequence goes on along the minus strand of NW_008592096.1, from coordinate 10,222 downwards.
ATTTTTGGCCAGGATTTGGAGGTATAGAGATGAAGGGCTTGCTCTTCAGAGAGGAGCTGTGGTTGTACAAGACACCCCAGGTTCATTTGCTGCACATTTCTGTTGGGTTTTGTTATGTTTTTCAAATCCTAACCAAAACAGTTGCATGGGTAACTCTTTCCAAGCTGCACTGGCTCACACAGGAAATCTGGGTACAAGCCAGCAAAGGGTGAGTGAGCCTCACGTTGTTTCCACTGCCCAGAGAAAAGGCTTAGCATGCGTGGCCCACAGAGTGACAGGCAGATGAGTCTCCTGCAGGACCTTCTGGTGTGGATCTGATGGCACCAAGACATCAGCAGGATCCCTCAGAGGCCAGCAAGCTTGTGCTGGCTATGCCACAGCACTGCATCGTTTAGCCCCCTCCTAGAAACAGCTTTAGGGAGGTCTGAGGTGGAGAAGGAACTCATTGAATTCCTGATTGTGTGGCTAAAATGCTGCCAGTATAAATCTCAGGCTGTGGTTACAGAGGTTAGATCCTTTGCAAAGTCCTGCCCTGTGTGTTTTGAGGAGGGCAGTATCTTCATAGAATCCTTTAGGTTGGAAGAGACCTTCAAGATCATCAAGTCCAGCTATAATCCTACCCTGAATCCTCCTACTCATAAATCATCCTTAATGTAAGCTGGGCAGAACATCTTCAGCAATATATTGCTTATCTTTTTTTTTTTCCCCAATCAAAATATGCTGCTCTTCTCTCAACCCAAATATTTGCTAAGACCTTGCAGCTACCCATGAAGTTTTAGAGGGGAGGTTTGCTAAGGTCCAGGGTGCTCTCCCTACTCAGGTTGAGGAAGAGAAGTCAAAACAACCCCCCTAATAATAACTTCCACCCTGCAATAGCTGTCCAAACACGATTTGGTGTTGTGAAAAAAACAGCTCTCCACAGTTTTTGTTCCTGTGTGGAACAAAAACACTCTGAAAACATGAACAAGGTTGTGAAACAGAATTATCAACTCCAGCCTGATCTAGTGGGCTCGTGCACTGGTTCACACCTCATTAGTTAACACTCACAGGATAAAAATATAACCATTTCTATTTTCCTCACGACACTCATCAAACTCAGGGGGTATTAACAGCCTTTGCAAGAACTTTCTCTACCTGCTCGTCTCCCTGCTGCTTTTCATAGCAGATGTAAGACTGCCCTGCACACGGACAGTGGTGGGGACGACTGCAGAAGTGGAGAGGGACAGAAAAAGGGACAAGTGACCATCGTGGCAGGAAGGAAATGCATGTAGCTGTGTGTGGAGATAGCAAAACAACTATTTCCTTCAGCATTCCTCCCCTCCACTCGAACACACCCATCGCCTGGAGCTACAGGAGGCAAAAGTCTGTAGGAGCCTTTTGGGGAAGGTTTTGGCTGAGCCTGGCTATCTCCTCATGCTTGGCTCCCACCTCAGCCTTGCTCAGAGTTGCTTTATTCTTAAAGCACTATCCCTGGGGGTTTGGTCACTGTTTTTTTTTTTTCCCCACCTCTCTCTCTACAAAATGTGCCAACTGAGAGTTCATCTCACTGCTCATTGTGAACCCAATCTGTCTGGCTGCTTCTACATCAGATTTTGCAAAGGGACCATTAAAGTCTGCCCTCCAATGAGTAAGAAAGGTCCAAACTGACCAAACAGAGGTTACAGTGGATTCAGGGGAGCATTATCTGCTCTCCTCACTCTATTTAGGAACTGGGAGTGAATTCAGCTCTCCAACAAAGAATCCACCTTTGCTTTTTACTGACACATATGCAAACAGAATTGGAGGGAGAAACACATGGACTGAAGATGAACACACAAAGAGGGGGTAGATCACACCTGCTTCAGGCAGGAAAATGGGTGATGGGAGATGGACCCCAGAGAAGGAACACACCCAACTGCATTTAAATTATCACAGCTCACCCAAACCAGCTGCTTTTCCTCAGTGCTTTCCTTGCACTCTGAGGCTGCAGCCACCAGAGGTCAATGTGACCACGTCAACCTCAACTTCTTCTCCCTGGGAGATCAGGTTTGACACAGGGAATGAGATCTGCCACAGATCCAGGCTGGCTGAATAAAACAAGTGGCTGACCTGCAGAGAGAGGAAAGTGGGTTAAATGAGCTGGGTCATCAATCTGGATTAGAAGAAGTCAGACAGGGAAGATGGGACTGTGCAAAACAAAAATCAATATGTCTAGATAGCTTTGTAGCAGCCAGCCATCCCTATGTGTTCCCACACATACTGGTCACCTTCTCCTCTCCATCTCACCTATATCCTCCCCTATACCTCCTCCAAGAGTCACCAAGAGGCCCTTTCCATTCTAGCCTCCAACCCCTTTATCATCTATGTAGACACCCATCTAGCCAGAGCAAACAAAACACTCCTACTCCTCCAACAGAGCTCCAGCCTCATTTTCAGCCTTGTGGGATGCCAGCTTTCCCTAGATAAGAGACATCTTCTCTTCCAAGAAGCTTCCACTGGACTATAGGATCATCTGTGGCCCTCTGCCCAAAGCTAACCAGCTGCCCAGGCCAAGAATGTTTCCAATCATTTCATATGAGCACTAGCTTAGGATGGGAACAGAGATACAGAGATACAGGCTGAGACTGGCCAGATGTTGATGGAGGAGAGGCAGGAATAGGTGATGTGGTTCCATAACACTCACGACATTAAATATGGGCCATATTGGGGAAAGAGATGGTTCATGTGTTGATGAATGAAGATGTTGCTCTTTCAGACCCTCTGGCAATTTTTTCTCCTTCATACAGCAACAAGACAACATTAAAAAAAAATAAAATAAAAAATCCTCCTTTTTGAGATAATTATTTGAGCTCTGAGGGCCTGGGTTGGCAATGAACTTGGGAAGGCAATCAGCCTGCAACCATCAAAGCTCCAGCAGCAACTGTCAGAGGACAGATCCTGTTCACCTGACCTTGCAGTTCATGGCTTAGGCAACAAACCTCAGCTTGGTGCTTTTCTAGCCCCAGGAATATCTGGCTGACCCAGAGAGGGCAATGCCACTGCAGGAGAGGGAGGCATGCTGAGACTTTGCTGGTCACTAGGCCATGACCAGGCCAGGACCTTTCTCCTTGGCTGGAGAGCAAAGTTGTTGAGGACAAAGACAGAGAAAAGCACCGAGCTCAGGCTAACCCAGGCAAAGTCTCTCTGGAGAGGGCAAGGAACAGCCAAATGACACTAGCACCTGTAACACAGCTCCAGAGCCATAGGGTGGCACCATGCCACCGTCCAACCCCTTGGGGAAGAAGATGGGTGGGCAAAACCCAAAAGCTTTGGGTCAGTGTGGCCTTATGCTGGAGTGCTGGCAAAGGGAAGGAGATGGGGAGCCCAGGGCTGTGCCTCTGCTTGCCACGCAGACCTCCCCAAGGCTTCTTGCTCCTGCCTGCTGAGGCCCTTCCCAAGCCTTTCCACCTTGAAGATGCTGGACCCACACCAACAGACACCCACTCCCCTCCACCACTGCCCTGAGCTACCCTGGACCCAGCTATCCTCAGCCTACAGCTCCAAGGTCCTACAGACCAAAGAGGAGACATGACAAACTCGTTACAGATGTGACCTAAGCCAGAGTGGTTGGATGCCAGAGGTGAAGGCGAGAGCACAGGATCTTGGACCTCGTTTCCTTCTCCACACACCACCAGGACCACACCAGATGCCCTGCAGGATATGACCCTAGATAACACGTGAGGGCTGCTGCACGGGATCCGTGCTGGAGCCATCGTGGTGTGATTTGTGACCTTTCCCTAAGCACTCCTCCATGCCTGGTGTTCCCACAGCCCCCTGTTCCTGGCTCTCAAAGCCAACACCCCCATCTATCTCCTCATCTTGGCCCGAGTGGTTCTTTGCCCTTCAGACCATCCTGCAGAGATGAGCATCAGCCAAAACCAGAGCCAACCACGGGGGGAAATCAAAGCCTAGGGTGCAGCAGTAGCCACGCCTTGCTTCCCAAAAAGCCAACAGCAGCTTCCATGCTCAACCAGACCTTTGTAAGAGCCAGGATCACAACCCCAGCCCCCCCCAGGAGCTGGATGCCCCTTTCCCCAGGGAAGGAGTCGTAATCTCCAGGCTGAGAGCCACAGACAGGCTCTAGCTGGAGCCCACCCAAGAGCCACGAGCTTTCCAAGCCCTTTCCCTTTCTTGGGGGGGGTCTGGTGGTCACATAAACAGGAAAAGCCTGGCCCTCTGTCCCCAGCTCTGCCCCCCTCCCCTCCTCCCTGGCGGGTGCTGGTGGTTCAAGCCCCAGCAGCACAGGGCTGTTGGCCCCCACGGGAGGAGCTGCTGGCTGGCCCCTGACCTCCAGGCTCCACGTTTCCTGTGGCAGCCAAGGAGGGAGACGAGGCCCCTTCTTCCAGACACTGAGGCTGGGTATAAAGAGGCCTCTGCAGGCCAGCCCGTGGCAGGGAGGAGAGGTCGTGGTGGTCTTTCCACCAGTCTGCCACGGGTCATCACGGGGAGGAGGACTGAGGAGTCCAGAGGAGAGCAGGGAGAAGAACCCAGCCTCGCTGAAGGCTTGAGAGACAGATCCTTGTCCTCAGAGTCCTGGTCCATTCTTGGGCTCTCTGGCAGCCCTGGCTTGTGAAAGCCCAGGATGCTGGCCAGATGTGATGGCCACTTTTCAGAGAGTGGCAGGAGGTGCCGGATGCCTGGGGGGGGAGCAGGGAGGAGGGGGGATGGCATCCCGGATGGAAAGCTCTGGAGTGCCTCTGAGCTGATCTCCTCTCTGTCCTGGAATGCGCCCGCCAGCAGCATGTGGGAAAGTGGAGTCAGCAGAGACCTTGGATGTGTCAGCTCCCCGGCTGAGTAAACAAGAGGAGCCCTGGCAAGCGTTCAGCCCCCAGCATCAGAGACCTTGAAAAAAAGGGGGCTGGAAAGGGGAGGTCCTTCTGTCCCCTCCTTGCTCAACGCCTGCAAAAATCTCTCCTCACCTATCCCCTACCTCAGGGGCCAACACCACCTCCTCTCACCCCTGCCACTCTCCCATGGGGGTGTTTCCAGCACCCAGCTGTCAGATCTCACATCCCCCTGAGGAGAAGACCCCTGTCAGAGTCTCTGCCACAAAAGGAGAGAGTCTGGAGAAGAAAGAGGTGGGATAAAGGGATTTATCACCTCCCCACAGCACCGCATGCACTCATCCATGCCCCTCGGCCACTTCCCAAACAGCAAGGAGCACAGAACATGGAGAGAGCTTCCACCAGCAGGACTGGCAAGGACAGTGGTGGCAGGGACAGAGAAGCACACTACAGCTCTCAAAAAACCACTTCCCTGGCCAGGGGGGTGCCAGCTCCAGCCACCCTCCCTGCAGGTCTCGCAGGCTCTAGGAGAGGCTGCGAGACAACAGGTTCCCCCAGTGCTGTTCCAAGACTTGCTCCCACTGCTCTTCAGCCTCTCATCCCCTCCCTGCTTGGGGAACAGGAGCCCAGTTTGAGGTCTGGGAAGGTCCCCTTGCATCCCACCAGTGGAACCCATCCTCTCTTGGAGGGGGTCAAGCTCCCGTGGTGGTGATCCTGACCCTGTACCTGCCTTCTGGTTAAACAAAAGGACACGGTTTAATGGTCATGGTAGCGTTGGGTGATGATGCTCTTAGAGGTCTTTTCCAACCCTAACGATTCTCTGGTTCTATTCTAGGGTCCTGGCCCCCATCCCGCCGTCCCCTATCGCTGGTGGGCAGGCGGGGGGACGAGCCATTGTGGAGAATGAGCCATTGTTCCCCAGCCCGAGGCCTCTTCCTGTCCCCGCAGGGCTGCGAGACAAACAAGAGCCGAGCCAGACGCTGTGGGGAGGAGGAGGCTGGGCTCGTTCCCCTCCTCCAGATCCCCGCAGCAACCCCGCAGGCAGGCAGGCAGGCAGACAGACGGATGCCCGCCTTGGGGGAATGGGCAGGGACACCCCTATTTTTAGTCGCCTCTGCATCCCCACCCCTTTCCTTCCGCCGGCCAAAAATACGCGGGGCTGGATGGACAGGGGAAGGCACGATGAGAAAAAGAGTTGGCCAGGCCTCGTGTCCCCACGTTCCCCTGGCTTTCACCTCTTCCCTTTGACCGGGACAGGTTCCTCACACATGACACGGTCTCCTTTTCCTGCCATGGATGACAGATCTCTTCATCCCCACCCCTCATTTCCCAACACCCTGGATCCTCTCTCTGCATATCCCTTCCTCATCCCTGCACCTTGGATGCATCCCCTGTCCCTTCACAGTCCCCTCTCCCATACCACAAGAACCCTGGGGACTGCTCCCTTCTCTTGAGACCACACAGCTCCTTTCCCCACAACATCTTTCCCCACCTCCTCAGGAAATTCATCTCCAAAAACCTTGTTACCCCCAGGGCGCCCCCATTTCCTGCTCCACATCCCCCTCCTCTGTGCACTCTCCCTCCCCACCTCCCTGTTCCTCTCCACACCCCATCAACCTCCATCCCAGCTCAACCTGCACAAGCTTTAAACTCCTGCAGATGTGCTCCCCCCTCCTCATCCTCCAGAGGGAACGTATTTTGGGGAGGGCAGGAAGACCCCCAAGTGCCCCCCCTCCACAGAGCTGTTTCTCCTTGCCCTCCGAGTCCCTCCTGCACCTCCTTAAGGTCTACAAAAAGGAACTGGAGAATCAGGTGGTGTTTGGGGAATGTTTTGGGGGAATGTAATGGACATAAAGACTGTTTTTTGTTTTTTTTTTCAGCATCTCCTTTCCCAGTGCCCAGAATCACAGAGGTGTTTCCAGGCCACAGGCAGCTGTTCCTGGATTGCTTCTGGTTTACGCAACATCCTCCCTCCCCTCGCAGTCCCAAACTCCCCCTTCCCTTCCCTATGGGCCCCAGGGAAAGTCAGCAGGAGAACAGAGACCAGTGTCTATCCTGGGGTCTGTCCCTCCATCCTCCCTCCCTCAACACTCTCAGAGCACCCCACATCCCCAGCCAGCAAACAGGACTCACAGAAGAGGAGGAAACCAAGATGGGAGGAGGAAGAAGAATGAAAACATTTAGGATAGGAGGAGATGGGCAGAGGGAGGGAGGCAGCCTGCCAGCAAGCCTGGGAATTCATCCCTACCTCCTCCTGGGCTTTGGCAAACCCCGAGGCTTTGAGTTCCCAGCCCAAATCCCAGGGGAAACGTGTGCACACATACACACACCCCCACCAGCCTTTGCAAACCCCCCAAGTGGGACACGGTCGATCCCATTCCTTTGGCCTCCCACTGCTCTGGGGGATGGGAGCAGGAGGAATTGGTGGGGAAAACTAGAAATGGGCATCAGGGATCCGGTGTGCCCACAAAGGCAGCGCTGGCATCAGACCAGGGATGATCTGGGCGAGACGCCAAGTGCCTCACACCTCACCCTGGGGTGTCACCTCCTGCCACCACCCTGGCTTGCTCACCCTAAAACCAGCTCTGCCTCCAGCTCATCCCCAGGGCAGCGAGACATGGGCTGGAGGCAGCACTGAGGACCACAGGCTGGGAGCAGGGAGGGAGGAGGGACCTGCCAGCACCAGGGTGAGCATGGCAGGGGTCTACCCTGCTGCTGGCAGTAATTCCCACACCAGCGCAGTACGTGCCCTCGTGGCCACCGTGAGGAGAATGCAAACATCTGGAAGTCACCCGCAAGCCAGCGGTGCTCCCAGTTAATGAGGAAATATGAGCCCGAGACCCTGGGCAGCAACAGGATATCTGCTGCTTGGTTGTGGAGTGAGGCACCCGCTGCCCACTGAGCCCCCCTGCCTGCCCCCCTTCCCCGGGAAGTCCAGGGATGGAGCTCTGGGAGCCAGCACTTCCCAGGGAAGTTGTGCAGAAACCCAGGGGTGAGCACCCCATCCACAAGCTGAGATGTTCCCATCACTTTCCCTCAGCTTCCCAGGAAAGGGAGAAGGTGAATTTTTCTCTGGAGGGGTGTCCTGCATCAGCCTCCTTTGAGCATAGGGGCTGCGAAGTGAGATGGGAGCAGGGCTGAGCACCTGGAAAGTTGGGGCAAAGACCTCAGGCTCCCTCCAGCTCTCTCTCCATCCCCATCACACTCAGCTCCCCAAAAGACCTTGGCCCTGCACCAGAGGCAGGAGGGCTGGGAAGAAGAGGGGATGCAATTTGCTGCTCCCCATCTTTGATCTTGTGGGAATCAAAGCAAAGCCCGAGCCATGAAAACTGTGGTGCCACTTGTCTGCTCCCATGATAAGCCCACTGGCCAATCTCTCTGTGATGATGAGACTGGAACTGCTGCCTGGGGCACAGGGTTACAGACAGAATGAAAGGTTAGGGTGATGGGATGGAAATAAGGTAGCCAGTCTGGGAGGGGTTCAGGTATTAACTCCTACCCAGGGCACCCACGGGTAGTACAGTGGCTCTGTAGCACCATCCAGTGCCACAACCAACGAGGCTGTTTATCAGCCAAGGTTTATAAATAAGCTGGGAGGCAGGATTGCATGGATTTGCTTCCCAGGTAGCCAGAGATGAAAGAAGGGGGTCTCAGGAGGGTGCAGCCCCTGCTAGGGTACAGCCAAAGGGGCCACCCCCCCTGTCCTTGCACCTAGGTCAGGATGGGCACTGAGTCTTGGACCCAGCACATACCCCGGAGGTCTCCACAAAACTTCAGTGCCATCCCTAGAAGGACAAAAGTCACAGCCTGGCTAGCATGAACCCAAGACCACAAAGTTTTGGGAAGAGTGCTGGAGAAGGGGGGATTTCCAGACACTTTCCTGGAAGCGGAGCCCATCCCGGGCTGAAGCACAGAGATGCCTGTAGCAGGAGGAGGAGGAGGAGGAGAAGGAGAAGGAGAAGGAGGAGGAGAGCTGGCTGCCCCATGAGGAGCAGAACGTGGCCCCTGTCCCATCTGGAACAGATTTGTTCTGCATTCCCCGGCGGAGGCGGCTGCTGTCGCCCAGGCTCCGCTCCCTGCTGCAGCCTCTGCCGCAGGGTACGGGATGGGGGCGAGGGGGGCGACTGGGACCCCCTCAGGCTGGGAGGAAGATGCCCTGGCAGGCCACACAGAAGGAGGAGATCTGAAGAGTCTCTTCCTGCCTCTCCCACCACCCTCTTTGGCTTGCTCTGAGAAGAGCCTACCATACCTCTATCAAGCAGGGAGGACGCAAGCCATGATTTCTCTGCCTTCCCCTGCTCAGCTCAGCTCTTTCCTTCTCAGACCTGAGCTCCTGTGTTCCTCCAGGATATAAACCTACTCCGAATTACCACCCAAATGCAGCCCAGGTGCTCTGAATTCCTAATGGAGAAGACTTCCACAGAAGGCAGAAAACCCCAACGATGCCATTTCACAGAGGAGAAGCCTGAGGAGAACGGTGCCAAAACCCTCCTGCTGCTGAGCAAACCCCTGAGCAATCAAGGTGCTCCTGCCAGGGCACCCCAGCACAACCCTCTTCAGCCAGGCTCCATTTTGACACCTACTCTACAGACATCTTGTCATCCCTTCAGCCAGGCCCTGCTTAACCCCAACAAGTCTCATCTTGCCTTTGCCAGAGGAGACACCACCCTTCTCCACAGGGCCCTGAATAGGTGCTGGTGCCTGGCCAAGTCAGACCAAGTCTCACCCGGAGGCCGTGAGGGTCACTGGTGGCACAGGTGATGCCACGTCCACCTGGTAGCTTGCCCCTCATTGCCACCAATAAGGTCTTCTGCCCTGTGACTGCCAAGGGACAAAGCAATGAAGCAGGATGCCAGAGGGATGTGGCGTCCCACATGTGGGCTGGAACCCTCCCTGGTGCCACCAAAGGCCACCTCCTTGAATTTCCCCACTGCCACCCCCTCGCCCCGCTCTGCCGCTGAGAGGACGCGTGTCCTGACCCCCTAACGCTTCTCTTGACCCCGTAACAAATGCCAGCCTGGCCCACGCAGCCTTTGGGGAGCCTGTTCTCCTGCTAGCCCTCAACCCAGCACTACCCACATGTCCTACCCACCCCCAGAAACCCATTCCTGGTTGGCAGTGCTACACCGCAGGCGCTGAGGACTTCTCATCCAACGTGGCATGGCCCCTAAGTGATCCCCTGGGGGTCACACACACACAGGGGGCAAACCCCTCTCCTCTGCCCACTGGCCAGGCTCCCCTAACCACATTGGCCACCAACCTGGGCTCCCCCCTTCCCCCAAACCCACCGAAGCGGGCGCCTGGGAGGGGGAGGACGGGAAACGGCACTGGGGAAGCGGGGAGGAAGGAGGGGGGGAGAAGTTCCTGAAGTTTTCTGTCCTGGATAGCTGGAATAAATCTCATTTTCTCTGGTCTCCCTG
>NW_008592095.1:0-207 GCF_000691845.1 Merops nubicus | reverse complement strand
CGTGCCCCTCTTCCTCCTGCTGCTGCCCGCGGCCGAGCCCATCTGCCCCGAGCCATGCGACTGCCAGCAGCACCAGCACCTCCTCTGCACCAACCGGGGCCTGCGCTCCGTGCCCAAGGCTGCCGAGCCTCAGGACGTCCTCACCTACAGCCTCGGGGGCAACTTCATCGCCAACATCTCCGCCTTCGACTTCCACCGCCTGGCAGG
>NW_008592094.1:0-8056 GCF_000691845.1 Merops nubicus | reverse complement strand
GCTCATTTGCAAATAGTTTGAATATACTGAAGCAAACAATGATTCTTTTTTTGGTTTCCAGTGGGCACGCTCTGTAATCCCCACTTATGTTCAGTAGTATGTAATGTGAAGCAGCATTTTGGTTTTTGTAGTATTATGAGTCCCAGACCTTGTAGAAATCTAGATACAATCACCATTATAGGGGACTTAAATTGCAGGTGGATGTTTAAGCTCTGTGTACATGTTATTTAAATTTTGCTTATTTGCTTTGAATAACTGGAATGAAATGACTATTTCATAGCTGCTTGCTTTTCCCACATGAATAAAGCTAGTCAGGAATGAGCTGTAAGAACTTGACATCAGAGATGATTTTCTATGTGGATAGAAAGGTTTATATTCTGGAATAACACTTAGAGATAATAGAGATCACAAAGATAATAGAAAAAACATGTGGAGAGGATTTATTTTTGTAGCCCCAATTACTGCCATGGCAAAAATCCTGAGGACACAGGGAGATCTGAAAGAGAAATTTCAGGCTGCCACCTACATCTTGCTTTCAGTTGATTGATAACTTGGAAATAAAATCTTGGAAAATAAATCATCTTAAGCAATTAAGTTAATGTCAAACCAGGTGAGATTAAAAAGGTCTTTATTTTCTTACATCTAATTGAAGAGGAATGCAAGAGATATTTATAACGTTTTAAACCTAAGACAGAGCCCGATTTAAATTAGATTAATCAGGATATTATTGAAATATTTATTGTATTGACTGACTGATTTACATGTGCTTTTCATCACAGTATTGACATCTAGTTAGTAAATTGAAACTGAATTTGGAACTTAAAAAAATGGTTGGTCTAGACTAAAAATAAAGCCCAGGTCCAGTTTTGGACCTAAATAAAATTATTAGCCAGGGATGAAACTCAAGGGTCAAGCAGAAATGTCCCTTTGCTCTCCTCCCCTGCCCTTGGTGGCACCATACAACTAGAGAACTGCTGGCTGGTGTGCAGTATGACCCATTTTTCTGCTCCCAGGGGATTTTACTTGATTGTGTGCACTGCCCTGGCCAGAAATATCCCAGTTCAGCTCTGCTTTGGAGATTGCATGTAGTGTAGAAGTAGAGGAATGTCCACTAAAGTACTGAGGTCATCTGTCACTTGTGCTCTTATGATCTTTAGGTGTCTGTGTTTGGCACACTGTCACGCCATCAGTTGGGTGCACCTTTAATCTGAGCCAGTGTGGCATCAAATTAAAGATTTGATGAGCTGTATTTCCTTCTGCAGCATCCCTTGCAGATCTGCCTCACCCTGTGTGTATTTCTCGTTATTGATTATTTTGGCACCCTGGCCAAAAAATCACGACTATCATAAGCAGCAGAAGGGAGATAGTGATTCAAACAGTCTATATCTCAGAAAAAATCTGGTTGGGATTTCATGGAACATAACTTTACCATTAGAAGCTTGCTGCACTTCAGAAACCTGCTGAAAACAGGAAGGTGCAATAGCTCCTGCTGGAAGGGCATCATAACAGCTCTGTCGTGGAAAATATTAGGCAACTAAAATATAATTAGCATTGTCTATTTTGTTATTGTGTCAAGCATGAAAGTTCCCAGGCACTTGGAAAATAAATAGAATAAACGGAGAGAAATGAAACCGAGCCCTGTTCAATATCACCAAGATCTGCTTTATTACTGGCAATTAAATGGTGAAAGTCAAAACACAAGCTATCATTATCACTCATTGATTAAAAACCAGTTAGAACATTGCATTTCAAACGAACCCACTGCTTTGCTCGTTATGCATTCCAGCATGAGGAGCAGCACAATATTTCAGGAATAATTAGGAACACAGTGTAAACGATCAGTGCTAATGTTCTTGAATAAAATTGCCAAAGCAAATGATTATAGATCAGCTGAAAGACACTATTTGAAGCCATCATCTGTTGTGACTGTTTCATATCTTCATGATGATCTGTTTTCTGAGCAAACACAAATGAAGCTGAGGTCTTTTCAGTAATGGCATCCTGAAAGTTAGCAGAAGCCACAGACATGACTTTGTAAATGCTTTTTTTTTTTGAGAATAACTGCTAGGAATTGAGTTGCTAGAGCAATTTTTGTCTCCAGTCTCTGTTTTAAAGGAGCTAATATCAACATTTCTGATGTATGGCAAGCTGGGAATGTCTTACTGTCAAATTACTGTTCTCCTTTCAAGTAAAGAATGACCTTTATCTGATCTAGTCTCAAAAAAAAAAAATGACAGCATAAACAGCAAAACAAAACCCAGCTGAAGGGAATGGGGGGAAAAATAAAACCTCAACCAAGCAAGCTGCTAGGTCTGCACTGAAATTCTGGTTTGGAGCAGTGATAGAAGGGGAAGGGTTGAGCAGGCTGAGCTAGCCTGGCCATGGAGGGCTCAGAGCCACTGGGATGGGGAGAAGTTGGCTGTGTCAGCAGGCTGAAAACCTGGGGAAAATGGGAAAAGTGGAGACACTGACCATTCTACCTTTAAGGCAGTCCCTTTCCACTTCAAACGTTGATATTTGACATTATTTCAATGCTAGACTGTTATGAACAGACCAAAATACAGTTTTTTTTTTTTCCCTGTACAGCTTGCCTGAAGCACTCTCTCCAGAGAAGAGCCTGTGGAGCATGGGATGATCTGCCACTTGGGGAGAATCCTGCATGGTTTGTCCTCTTGTGGCTCTTGTGCATGTTTCCAGAAGGAAACCAGAACCAGAAATGGTTTTTTTTGTTAAGCAGACACAAAAAATTCTCTCTGTTACCTGTTCAATGACCAGTGCCAATTTAGCTGGTGGAAATCTCATTATTACCCTCTTAGCTACTTCTTTTTATCTCTAATTTCATTATTTCTTGTAATCTGTTATTAAATAATCATTCTTATTTCTTAAAATAGTCAAAGATGTCTATTTTCCTCCAGATCTCAAATCCTGTCTTTTCAAATCCAGTCTTTATCTATGTTATTATCAAAATTATTTTACAATAGATTTTTTTCCCCCCATTTTTCCAGCTGGGATTTACAAATCTCTGATTAATGCAAGATAGAGCAAGTCCCTGTGAAAAGTTGCCTAGAGTTAATATCTAGTATGACATGTTTTTAAGAAAATAGCCTTCACCAAGCATTTCCTTCATGTCACAGATAGAAAGGGTCCCTCTGTGCTACTGTATTTAATGCTTAAGGCACACTTTGACTTCTAACCTTGCCCATTATTTTATTTAAACTGTTTTTTAAGAACCTCACAGAACCCAATCTAAGCTTTATGCCTTCTCCCCACCTGGAAACCTCACAGAAAGGACAGCATGAGTGGAGACAGAAGAACTGAGGTTTAGGACCTCCCTCTACATCACTCAGTGTATTGACTTCTCTGTAGTTTTGTACAGTTTCACTGCTTGGGCTAGAAAAAGAACCAGAGATCAGGTAATTCCCACTCTGAGGAGCCTGATGGGAGCTTTAGTGTGGGGACAATCATGAAATGCAGGGAAAACATTTCATATGTATTGCTTTTGGGTAATTTTTTTTCCTCTAATCCAAAAATCACAGAGATGCTGGAAATCTTGCACGCTTGGATTGCCTATTTTTTCCTTGCTACAGTAGGAACTGATAACAGGCTGCTAAATTACTGCTTAATAAATCACTAAATGAGTGCCATCTAAGATAACAGGGCATTAAATGATGACTATTCAGAGGTAAAAAAAAGTGCAGGAAGATCTATGAGAGGACTCTGCGTAGAGGGGAAATTGGATTAGTCATCTCATCTCTGCCAGTGGTGAAATTCATACTGAAGTGGATAAGATAAAAGGGAAAGTGGTTTGATGCTGAATGTGCTCAAGGAAGAAGCACACTCGGAGCAGGAGCTCCTCATCACTGTGAACTTGAGCTGGGGCAAAGAGGATTTCAATTATGAGGATAATGTGAGAGGTAAAAGGTAATAAATGCAAGGGCAGAATAAAAGGCAACATCAAAAAATCATTAAATAATGTAAAGGTGATATCATGAAGAAAAATAAATCAAAAGAGAGAGAGAGAGGTGGTGGAGAATTTCAGGTTGTAAAGACAAAAAGCTGGGGGTGACTTGGATTCAGGCTCTTGATCCCCCAACATCAATGGGATTTAGGTATTTAAGTACCATAAGACTCAGGGCCCTGATCAAAACCAGTGGAAAGGCACCATGGAGGTCTACGAGGGGCTGGGTTTTGAGTCCATACATCAATCTGGTGTCATCCATCTCAAGGCAAGGTTGTCCCAGAAGGCTGAGAACATATTAGCTTGGTGTGGAGTAGTTGGGAAGTTGTAGCGTCTTGATACTTCATGTGCCTGCTGTGTGGTATCACCAGTAGGGTTATGACAAACTATCCGAAGACCATATTTCTTGGGGGATGACATAATCAATGATAGAGCCTTCTCTAATTTAGGTAGGTTTAGAGTTTTAAAGGACAGGAAGTAGGGTATTACATCTTTCCTCGATAATTGTATCCAACTGAATTTACAACATGTCTCATTTTAACACATTTATTTTCTGCTCGCTGGTATTTTCACATATCTATTCCTTCAAAACACAGACATTTGAAGCAAAATGTCAGTGCAATATAACATATTGTTGGTTTATTATTTTCACTTGCAGTGAACGTCCAGCTTTGGGCTGACAAAAATGCTCTTTTCCCAACTTCTCCCTGGAAATTAGTTATTTTTATGCACAGTGCACTATTTTACATATATAACAGTGTGATATATAGTCTTGAACCAAGTTAAGGTTTTCTCAAAATACATATGAATTCCCATTGATTTTTCAACTCATGGTGTTTAGAATTTTTTTGGCTGAAGCTGTAAAAACAATTTCAAGGCATAAAGTGCAAATCGGGATGGATTCTGTTCCTGGGTTTTCATTCTTTTCCATAAAAGAAACTTAGGTGCTTAGTCTTGATCTTTAAAACAGTAACATCTTTAAAAATTTAAGGAGCTGGGCATTTAACTGGTAAAGGAAATAAATTCACATCTTCAAAACGTTAATCTGCAGCTCTCTGTCCCTGGAGGTGTTAAAAGATTGTAGACGTGTGGATTATTTATATGGAAGTTTATCCAGCTCCTAAGATTGTACTTCTGTACATCTCCAGGAATTACCAATTTAAACATTGTCATAGAAAGTCTTGGGAATGGATATGGAAGCAAAAAATGAACCTGGAATTCAGATAAAGCTCATGAGGATTTCATAAGAATTTTATAAGGGGTGGGTTTTTATGATTTGGTTAATCATAGAATTGATTCTATGGAGAAATTACTGTAAGATCATCAGGTCTTTTTATCCCCTAATTATTATAAAAGGAAACTTCCAAAAGCAATAATAAAACCAAGTTTGTTGCTTGTTTTCTGTACTTTGAATTGTGTTTTAATAATATGGTCCCTAATAATAATAATGTGTTTTAATTCCTGGTCCCTGGATCTCACTGTGTGCATTTAGTGTTGTGATTATTCTTAGACTTTGTAAATAAAGGATATTGTTGTTGGTCAGTAAACCTTGTAAACCAGTGGCATCACTGGGAATAAAAACTGTTGCAGTTTGTAATCAGGATATTAAGGAGATCCACCTTTCTTTAAGGCTAATTTGTGGAGTATGTAGCCAGCACTCTTTTAATTGTGAGACCACACACAGTTTGTTATACCATCAATTTATCTTCAGGAGAGGCTGGGGGTTAATTCAGTGAAAAAAAATAAAATAAAATTAGAGTAATTAGAAGATGACAAGTTATAGCTGATAAGGTCACTTGTCAGGCAACTATGAATTCAATATCTATTGCATAAATGACTACATTTTCTCTGGCCTAGAGCAAACTCTGTGTCTTGCAAACCCACAAATGTTTACAAGAAAGAGACAGAGAAAACTTTGTTATTTCTACTACATTCAGTGTGAAGCAGAAGCAAATCTAATTAGGAACAGTAGTTGGAGGTATAATGCTATATTCTGATTTAAGCTGCATTACATCATGAGTGATTTCAGTAGCTTTAGACTAATATGACTGAAATATGTATCTGATTAATGTTCAACAGGACATTAATAGAGATTAACCCCTGCAGTTTTTCTTACCTTACCTCTACCAGTATACATTATTTTTTATAAGCTGTAGGAGAAATAATCAATCATCAAAAACTCTTTGGCATAAGTGTGTGAAGTGAAGCCCTATTAGAGGATGAAGAAATTGCATTCCATAAATCACTTTCGTGTTGGTGGAAAGGCCATCTATACATGTGAGTCAAAATTTGGACAGATTTTACCCTAAACTACAAAGTTTCATTTCCCAGGGTGAGTTCAGGGCATGGTCTGTGAGATGGAGACTGTACTGTGGTTTGGGAGGAGTGGCATCCTGGGTATCTGATCTGACACACATCAATAAGCCCTGAAGCCATTAATGTGAATTTTCACTAATGACTCAAGAATGACCTTTTTGTATCTTCCTCTTGTTCATGAGCAAAAGTGAATAATGTCCCCAGGCAAACAATGAAGTGATGTTGCTTATTCAGAGAAAACATCCCAAGAAACAGGATGATATATCTCATCTTATAGACAATCATTCTGTGAGAAGAAGACATTTAAAGCTATGTTGAGTTTCCTTGCTGATACCTTGAATAGCTGGATTACTTCAGTAATCTTTCACTTTTCCCTCCAACCCCTCCTCCTTCTTTTGTGCTCACTTTGGACCCATCAAGTCCAATTATTCCATTTGCAAGGACTTCCAGGGCTGTGGTGAAAGGTGCATTTGGCATGACAAAAATATCTTTGTCCATGAGAACTTTTCATTCCTACCAACAGCAGCTCACACCGTGGCAAAGCTCACAGGAGTCTTGATTAAAAGACCTGACTTAAGTAGAAACCAATGACTTGCAGGTAATTCTAGAAGGCTGAAAAGCAAGAGCATGATGTTGGGAGCTAAACAATGTCACAGATAGTGCCTTAATTAGCAGCAAAAGTGATTTAGCAGAGTAATATTCTAATACCAATTCAATTGCTACAAATTATTAGTAACCATAAGCACAGAATAACCCAGATCCAGTAACAATGAGATGCAATATCTGTCAGAGGAAAATGTAGTGCCCCTTTAATAATGAGATTGTAATTAGAATAGAACAATAAAGCATCTATTAATATTGAACAAAGGAGAAAATACCATGGTGTTATGGTATGCAGGAAGGGGGAAGAAAAAATCCTATTGCTGAAATTCTAAAAGGGTTTAGAAATCAAATATAGAAAAGTAAAGGTGTAGAGATTAGGATTAAAGTCTATAAATTTACCTCTTGCTGCAAATCTTATCTCTATCTAGATGCTAATAATCAGCTAATTACTAATATAAACCCTAAAATGGTAGATGTGTTTTTTCTCCAGTTCTGAGACCATGGAGTTCTGAAAGAACTAAAAATTGCTTTTCATTTTGATGTCTTTTTAAAGTTTTTAGAGACCAACCCTGAAGTGTAACACAAGAATATAGACAAGGAGAGTTCTGGAGGTGGAAAAACAAGAATAAGGTAAATAAGAACCTATTTGCATCATTATTTGAAGGACTATAATCGAGTCTCATGGAAAATATGTGCTGTGCCTGTGATTTTGATTCTATTTGGAGCTGACAGAACCAAAACTGGGGAAACTATAGGATCCAAATATAATCAGGAGCAATGAGAGGGCTGTTCTACAGATGTAACAGCTTCAGTCAGACAATGGTTCATCTCTGTCTCAGATATTTTCATTCAGCCAGCCCCTCCACGTGGCCCCACTAGGCTAATCCATCTATATTTTCCCCAAATTACAGATCAGCATGTGTCCCAGAGCTGGCTTCCCATCCACACACCAGCAAGCAATTTTAGTGGTAATCACAAGAGTTTCTCTTCCAGATAGTCACAAAAAAAACCCACCCTGCCTCACATCCCTAAGAGGTTTATTTTTGTAATATAGGCACCAGAACCACAGCCTAAATAATACTGTGTGGTTTGAAATTACTCTGTGAGCTCCAGTCTGTCACAACCACATTTTTTGTCCCAAACAAGCACCGATGATAATAATATATATATATATATATA
>NW_008592093.1:4442-5640 GCF_000691845.1 Merops nubicus | reverse complement strand
TCGGAGGCCTGGAAAGAGATGGGGCATCCTGGGGAGCCCAAAGCGGGGGGCCGGGGCGGGGCTCAGCAGCACTCACGCGTCCACGTCAGGGAAGAGCTGCAGCTTGCTGGGGAAGATCTCGGAGAGCAGCACCCGCACGAAGGGCCGGCCCAGGGCACGGAGACGTGACTCCAGGTGCTGAGGGGGCAAAGGCGCCCGAGGGGGTTAAGGGAGTCCAGACAGACCCCCAGGCGCTACCCACAGCCCCTTCCTGGCCACCAGATCCCCCTTGGGTCCCAGCTCTGCCCCACGGCCAGGTCCCTACGGCAGTCACAGGCCAGGCACGGTGACAGGACCGTGGGCATAGCTCTGGCTCATGCCCCGCTCTCCCCAGCGAGTGCCTCAGCCTAATGAAGTAATTACTGCTCAATGACAACAATCTGTTCTCGTTAGCAGCTGCCTTCCCCGGGACGCTGGCCGGCTGCAGACTGGCTGTGACAAGAGGCTACAGGAGGATGAGAGGGGCCCAGGGGGGCCCAGGGACGTCCTTGTCCTCCAGAGCCAGCACTAATCGCCCCTGCCCAGCCGGCCCCAGCCACGCCTGTGTCCTGCGTGCTGCTGGGACCTTGCCATCCCGCTCTGCACGCTGGTCTCTGCACTGCCACAAATCTCACCTGCTGCTCCCCCAGAATACCCAGGTGTGAGCAGGGTCGCTGTGCTCAGGGCACCCCACTCCCACGGGGCAGGACTCCGTGGTCCTGCTCCCCTTGCCAGGCTGGGAAGCAGAACGCGCCAGCGTGCCGGCTGAGCAGGGACAGTGAACCTGATCGGAAGTTCATCCAATTAAAACAAACCCAGGGAATTAATTGCCGAGCTGCGGGGGGGGGGGAGGTCTCCGAGGCTGACCAGCTCTCCTCAGCAAGGGGCAGGTTTAATGAGCCCTCGTCCGGCCTCCCTCATCTGCCGCTAATTGCCCTGCCCGCTCAGCTCAGGGGCACGCAGACCCTGGACAGTGGCAACCGATGGGCTGCCAACGGTGCCGGGTCCACCCCCGCCCCAGCAGCAAGGCAAGGCCGCTGTGCCAGCGGTGCCATCGCTCACCAGTCCTTCCCCCCGACCCAGGAGCAGCGCCCGGTGCCCAGACAGGGGCCACGGGGAGGGGGACGGTACCTGCAGGATGCTGGGGGAGCCCTGGCGCCCCAGGGTGCCCAGGATGAGC
>NW_008592093.1:3689-4201 GCF_000691845.1 Merops nubicus | reverse complement strand
AAAATGATGTCCATCCCTCATTAGCACTAATTGCCTCCCACAGCACCACTCCCCTGGCCGACACAGGGCCCAGCCAACTTGTTGGGGTGCACAGAGGGGATGAGGACAGGGACACAAGGCGAGCGTCCCACCGCAGCCCCCCAAACACCCGGCACAGCCTGGGCTCCACGCTCAGTTTCACGCTCAGCTCCCTCCCGTCCTGGCTCATCAATTACGAAGAAATCTTTGATTTGTTGCTTTGTTTGACGAGGAGAATTTTAATCAAATCCCACCCAGCGCCATAAACCTGACGTGCGCCTCCCGTTAGTAACAAACGACCTACTAAGAAATTCAGATTTCGCCAAATGGGCCCAGCCTTTCACTCCTGATATTTCATCTGCTTTCAGCGGCCTCATCATCGCGCTTTATGGCCTCTGCCTGCAGCAGCCTGGCTTTAATGGCTGCACCTCCACGAGCTTTCACAGGTACTTGTCAAAATGTTTATATTCAGCCGGAGTAAATGGCTGACGTTC